>NC_046661.1:47802650-47803735 GCF_010883055.1 Belonocnema kinseyi | reverse complement strand
TTTGGAAAAATTAGGCTTCATTGCTTAGCACCAGTGACATTATTTTTTGTTATCATTCAAGATTAATGATTCATCACTTTATTTTCGTGAATAATTACAAAAGTATTACGAGTCATTGGGAAAAGCTTCTCAGAACACCCACGAGTTTATCTGATAAATCTGTGAACTGGTAAGTAGATTTGCCTGCGCTTGTTCGAATTCGTCTGATAAGTGCCTAGAACTATGTTTAGAAACTGGTCAGTCAGCAGTCTTCGAGGTTTCGGGTCCTCTAAATTGCGAATGTATGAATTATTATTATTATTATTATTAATAATATTATTATTATTACACCATTAAGCCATTTCCCTTTCGGGGTAGGCGTGACTCACTCGGCATGGGAAAGGAGTAGTGTGTGGAAGGGATAGAGATTTTTTAGATTGATCCAGAATTCTCGTGCTATTTAAGTAAATAATACGTTCGTTCCGCAACACTGCTCCGACCCAGGTTGCTGATCAATCTCTCTAGCAATCACCCCAAGCGAAGAACCTCATGAAGTCGTTATGTAAGGTTCCCCACTTGGGTCCATTAATAGCCAAGGTCTTTGTTTCAGGCGTCGTTCACTCTACTGGCACTCTTTTTATTAACTATTTGCCGGCATACTTTCCTGTCCTGGCATACTACTCTAGCTTCTTTCATGTCCGTGCATTTTTTCATGCAGGCTCTCGTGTTTCTATGACTTCTTATGTCTCTTCTAAGTAGGGTCTCATTCACACATTCTAACCATTCTTTCCGCGGTCTACCTCTGGGCACGTTGCCATTTACTTTACCTTGATACACTTGTTTCGTTATTCGATCATTTGGCATTCTCTCAACATGTCCGAACCCTCTTAACCGATTTCTTTCCCATGTGTCTGCTAGCGTCTCTTCTGCACCACATTCTTTTAGAATTATCTCGTTACTTACTTTGTCCATTAAGGATTTCCCGCTTATTATGCGCATGTATGTCATGTCAATTGCGTTAATTTTACTCTTATCTTTTTCTTGATAAGTCCATGTCTCGCTACCGTATAATACAGTCGGTACAAATATAGAATTATGTATTGCCA
>NC_046661.1:47785993-47802550 GCF_010883055.1 Belonocnema kinseyi | reverse complement strand
ACTTGAATTTTGTTTAAATCCACTATTTAAGTAATTTCTAAACTTTCAGTTTTTACACTATATGCGAACAAATTTTAGAAACTATTACAGTAAATTCTTTAAATATATATCAAGAATATTTTGCTAAATGCTTCTCATTTAAACTGTATGTCAATCAATTCGGTAGATTGGAAAGTATAGCACAAGTTGAAAATTAGTTGAAACCAGTGAGCTGCGAAGTATAATTAAAGTCGGCCAAGAATTGCAGTGACCTCAAAAAAGTCCAAATAAGACGTGATTGTTTCAGATAAGGGTTTCCCGTAGTCTTTTTTTTACACTTAGGGGAAATACAAATTAACGTCAATTTTGATGAAAACTGGATGTTAATTACAATCTGAGAAATCATTTATTATAATAAATTAATACACCATTTTCTGACTTTTCGCATTCCTTGATTAAAATTTTACGACTTCTGAGAAATCTTGTAAAACATTTCAGAATTTTTTAAAATCTTCTATAAACTTTTTTCAGTCCATAAAAATCTATTTCAATTTTCTGGAATCTCTTGGAATAAATCGATACGTAGCTCGATAATTTCAAATATTTTAAGTATCAATAACATCTTCAATGCTTTATAAACTGAAGACCCTGATCGAATATAAGTATTATTTAAACGGTCAAAATGAGGACCTCAACTGTTCTTACAATACTTATACGAGTTTCGCGACCTTTTCCGGCAAAACGCGTATTAGTCCCGTGCAGAAATGACGACTCAATTTTGGTAGGGTGCTAGTTATTTTTAGCTAACTTTATTGGGGCACTGAACGGGAAATCTGGAAAGGACCCGACAAGAACGTCACGCTTTACAGAAAAGGCACTAGCCTAGACTCTCTGACCAGATTCGATCGAGGGTGCCTTTCTATTTCCTGACTAAACAGTAAGATCCTTTCTAGATCCTTGCTCTATTTCCCTATTAATTCCTAATTTGATTATAGGTTATGTGGTGATGTGTTATGGTGTACGAGATTTCGTAATGATTGCAATTAAAGTTCTTCTCGGGTAGAAATTATAACATGTTTCTTAAGAGGCCCTGTCTCTGAAAAATTCTGAAGTGTGATGCTATGGTTGCAATAGTAAAAAAGTTTAACTAGGACATTGCCATAATCTGTTACCAGAAATTTTTTATTTGCAAAAGGAAAATATCAATCCAAATTTAAAATATATTTTCTTTGCAAAAGTTAAATTTAAACATTTTTTACACCTTTCTGTAACCTTTCACAAACACTCTTCCATTTTCTCGCATTTTTATTGATATTAAATTCTTAACGATACTTCGCACGTTATTCTGAAACTAAATTAATTGTTGAAGTTGACTAAAGAAGGCTTATTACTTATAACTAAAGAGATACGCAGTTTATTAAAATATCCACAAGCACCGAGAATCGAACGCACGCACTGCACGCGTATAAGTCGAACGCCTAATCCCCATAGCTGCGATGCCACACGCTGAGTACGATATCATAAATACTTGACGGTATTCATTCGATACTTTCTAACTTAGGAAAAAAGGTTCTTGAAACTCGATTGGTTAAAGATGGTTTTTAAACGTACTTAGATGATTTTAAAATCAATATACGAGAAAAAATTTTTTTAAATTTTTTAAGGCACCAAATGTTTTAAATTTTATCAGAAAAAGTGAAAGTTATAAAAATTTGAGTCCCGGTAATTTTTAAAATGTTTTCTTTGTTAATTTAAGTATAATTAAGCATAAGAACATTAGATCACTTCTAACACTCACAGCCATATTTCCCGTTTTACCTGTCGTGGGCTTTACAAGGGCTCCAGAAAATAATTAATCGATAGAAATTGTTTTTAATATATATCTTTATGAACAGAGCCTTTTATCTAGTTTGATTGGAAAATATAATGCTAAAAAGTAAATGTCAAGTGGCACACGATAATAACCTTTCGAGGGCCAGCCGAGGGAAAGCCTGGATTCTTTTAGCTACAAAATCTGAATGCGGCCTCGCGTAAGAGCCAATATTTATTTTAGGCATAAAGAGAATATTTCTACCTGGGTTCTGCGATTAAAAAAATATTAAATTTGAAATTAATTGCTTACACTGTGTAAACGAACAATAAGAAATGTTCAATTAGTATGAAAAATATATTTTATTCATTATTTTTTAGTCTTATTGTAGAACTTTAATTGCAACACAGTCTATAACAGCCTTCTGCATTGTTACTTTCTTCCACTATTGTCGATTGTTTAGTGCATAATTTTTTTTTCAATGGGTAACTTTTGCTCTTAATTTGGTTTAACTCCCATGATTATAATTTATTGAAAATTCAATTTTTATAGGTATTGACAAATCTAGGGAAATACCTTTTGTATTTGAGTAGTGCCTATCTAAATTCAAAGTTAGGACCACTCTAAACTTCCCTGTAATTGACTAGAAAACAAATAGAGGAAACTCTACCAACCCCTGACAAGAGCATGCGTAATATTTTCTGGTCAAGTTACCATTAATAACACCCGACCAGGTCGCTGTTTAAATTTGGGAATATTAGGCCATCTTATATCCCGTATTGTCCAAAAAGTTAAAATTCTTCGACCGTTTTATTTGGATAATACTTGGACGCCTTTCACGCGCTCGCCCGGTTATTCGATCAAGATCTTCAATTGCGCTTCTATCTGTGTACAATTTTTTGCATAATTGCTCTGAATAAAAAGTATAGTTCAAAAAATGTACCAAAATTATTATTTTGAGACAAAAATGTTATTCTTATTTTATTAGAACCCAGTAACTACTTTCGAAAATTATAAAAATACTATTTTCGGAAAGAAAATCTTAAAATTAATATTAAAAAAATCTTTTGAAAACAAAAATTAGCAGCTAAGTTATCTCTACGATTCTCAGAGTTCTCGGAAGAATATGTATGAGTATAGCATGAATATAGCAGGCAGGCAGACGTTACGACGTCTACATTTTTTCTAATGAGAAAATCCTGGACAGATGCTCATATTTCTGGTCGTTTAAGAGATAATAATAGCATTATGCTGAATTTGCTACCCGCTTTTATGTAGATTAATAAGAGTTTTATTGGCTCTATCCTATCATGCAACTGTGTTACTACACAAGTTTCTGTCTCTCCAAAAAGTTAGTAGAAATTTATTCAGGAAGTATAAGGTAAGCTTATCAGTGCCAAACAGTTCGTAAATTTCGAATCCAAACATTTAAATACACATTTATATTGAGTGATATAAAGAGAATACTTCAAAGTCATACGTAAGTTATTACTACATTTTGAATGTTTAAAAATTTTAAATAACTATCTAGAAATACAAAATTAAGATATAAATTATGTATAATAATAAGTTGTTATAGGGTTTCTTAAAGCATAGCGTTCCTAAAGAAAAAACGTATAACGGACGAATAACTATTGTACGAGAAAGCAAAAGTTACCTTGAACCTTTCGTTAAAAAAAGAAAAAAACTTGCTAATCCTATTTGGAATCGAAAGAAAGATAAAGGAAGAGAAGACTGTGAAATAGAAAAAGTGGATCATCAGCCATGTGTAAAACAAAAGCTGTTTACAAGAATATTGCTTCTGATTCTTCAAACATTCAGCGTTCAAGGATTTCTCTCTTTTATGAAATCATTTTTTACTCTTTTTAAGGAGATTTTCAACCACAATATAATACATTCAATATCGATATGGTTAAAAATGCTGATTTTATAATATACATTTTTTTATTCAGCTAACTTTTATAACATTTTACATTTGAAACACAGATTATAAAAATGTATGTATATAGTTCTTTTTTAGTTACTCACCCATGGTAGGCCAGAAAGGACAACAAGAAGAATATGCATGCAAGGACGTCAGCCCTTCCAACAATTCCGGTAACCTGAAAACAGATAATAATATTTTTTAATCGAAGTATCTCTTCCACGCGAAATTCAGGATATGAAGCGAAATCGTTGTTATAAGTTTGGGTAGTCATCTCGGAATTACTCTTTTAATATACGTATCTTATTATCAGTCATATTGATTAATCTTCACAACAACCCTATATAAGTCTAATGAATTACTATTAAATTGATTTCAATTTCAACGCTTTTAATGAAGGGATATTATATATTTTGTGTAGATTAAAGATCCCTTTTAATACTACTTACAATTATCAGCAATGAAAAATTCTGTAAGAAAATCGGTAAATGAGAGAATTGAAAGTTTATCATATGGTTAATTCGAGAGAATAGAAACTGCACAATATACTTAATTTTTCCATATACTAATTTCTCAATGAATGTGGAAGATTAAAATAAAAAGTTAAATTATCATTTCTCCGCACGAATCTTTGTTCTGAACCTACATCAAACGGGATTTCTGTGTACAAGTAGCATGGCAGAGATAGTGATAGGTATCCAAGGTATTTTGAACTTCAGTGAATTCTTGACATTCCCAGCATCACCAAGGTTAAATTTCTACTGACCGCATTATAAGCACATCAAAATAAACAGCAGGCCATCTCAACTGTTTAAGTTCAGATTTAACTGAAAGATATATTCTGCCTGTAAACTAATTCATCTATAGAACTAAGAGAACCCGATTCGAATGATTATGTCCAAATGCAGATCTCTATTATTCAAACTGTACATTAATATTATTATTGAATCGAATTTTGTAGGATATTTAGTTAAACTGAGAAGAGAAAATAATAATAAATCTTTGGGCCCTAGTTTCAAGTATCGATCAAAATAATAGTTGTAACTTAAAATGTTCTAAAGCCCATTAAAAAGTTTTTTGAAATTTCATCATTTGTACTTTGCTTACCAAAGGATCAATCTAAAGTTTCGTACAAAAAAATCAATTTTCGATTATACTTTCATCGTTAAACACATTTTTTCTAAAACCCTATCCATATTTAATTTCTTTCACCTAAATGCATTAGAAGCAATGGATTCCGCTTAGCTAATTTTGATAAAGACAAGTTTATATTGACTATAAGGTTATTTTATCAATATTCATTGAAATTAAAATTTTGAATGCTAAACAGTACCCCGTAATTTATTCACTGCCGTTTTTTATTAACATGTGGGAATTAAAATAAAATGTAGAACAACAAAATTAGAAAACAAAACTTTTTAAATTAATTACGACAGCAACTTCCGTTCATCTGTGCGCGACGAAAATAACAGGGACATAATTGCACTCAATCGACTGCAAACAATCCAACGAATTATATCGAAAGTTTTGATTAAGGCACTAACTATAATACATTCTTAACTTTCAAAGTTTACGCCCTTGCTCTCCAGCAAGAAAGAAAGGTTGTTCGTGAATCGAGAGGTAGAGCTGTGGAAGGGGCGCAAAGAAGTTAATAGATAGAGAAAGCATAGTAGGCGAAGAAGGTAGGAGGGGTTCCGTTTAAGTTGGAGGCCAATTATAATTAGCTCTCAGTGAACCTATTCAATTTGGAGTTTGGCGAGAGAGGGGGGAGAGGGAGAGAGGGGGGAAGAGTAAAAGAGATAGTAATGCAGTTGCGTTCCTTATAAACTGGAGCAAACTAAAACTGCGTCTATGCTTACCATCTCCTTTCATTTGACAGGTGAAAAAAACTAAGACAGTCATAATTATTTCTTAAAGATTTCTATATTTCCTTGCAACTTCAAAAAATTGTCCTGCTTACTAAATTAGTTTTCCTGGTTTGATATAACGTGATCGAAAAGACTTAAGAATTTACAGATAGCAGTTTGCCAGCTACAACAACTACTTAGAGATCCTTGAGGGGATTTATTAGCATGCCAAAATAATGAAAAACGGGATTCCATTCTAAAGCCGCATTTTTGAATATATTTTCCTGCTTTTTTGCATAAGGCATCCAAATGTTGGTCTATTTTATTGGCCAGCGCCGGTTTTTGGTTCAAATGTTTATATTTTGTTTAATAATAAAACAGGAGAGAACAATAGAGAAAAATTTCAGTGACACTCAGTGTGGACCGTCGCAGCATTCTCATCGACCTTCGTGAAACTCAAGAGGCAGTTACCTTGGAGCGCATCAAATGGCGCGTCGAGATGCTCGTAAATCATGACCCTTTCATTGTTATGAGATGCAGGTTAGTTACAAATACCTAAAGTATGAAAGCATGAATGGATTCAATTTTAATTAACAGAATTAGCTTATTCATACAAGTGGAAGAAAGTGAAAACAAGATTCATAAAAATCGGTTAATATTTGCAGTAATAATATAAATTTTAAAGGGCACAAGACGGTACAGCCAGATACGTCGTAGCGTTTCAAACAATGCGGAACGAACTACCTTTTCATTGACAAGAGATTCATGCCAGTTACGAAACCTAATATTTGAAAGGATGACTAAATACAATTTTAATTGCCAGAATTTCTTTTCTTCATATAATTGGAAGAAAGTGAAAAACATATTCCGGAAAATCGGGTAATAATTGCAGTAATAAAGGAAACGTTGAAGTCCATTCAAAAGTGTAGCTTTTCCGACAACTTGACACCTACTCCCCCAATCTTAATAATAGGTACTTTATATAAACTGCTCATTTAAAAAGTTTTATTAGTTTCGAATAATAAGCTTTACTAAATGAATAAGCATTTTGCTAGTTAACAATGTGAGAAAAGCTTACTAAAGCAATTACTGACTTCTTTCGATAAAAATGATCATTTTCATCTTGTGCACTTACTTGAATTTCAAATTATGAACTTGTTAATAAGATTAAATGAAAAATTGGTTTAAAAAGATGATTGTAAGTATTCTATCTATATATAAACGGACAAAATTGTTAAAATGTATATCTTAGAGAGATGTACAGCATCCTTGAATTGCAGATTTCTACACCTTCATATTCGGTAAATATTACTTTGCGAGTTTACAAGTTCGAATCCAGGTTTTGGGCAAATATTTACATTAAAAAGAAATAGCAAATTCTGGTAATTAATCCATTTACTTTTATTGGGGGTAGGTTGTCTTTATCTTTGTATCGTTTCAACAAATTTTAATGACTTGCACAATTATTTAGCAACTTTCAGGGTTATTTTGTAAATACTGTGTCACTTATTAAAATGTTAACATCAATTAGTGACATTAGAGTGTATAGTGTGTATAATGTGTCTGAGCCTTAACCTATTATTGATATTGAGGGAATAGGTGTCAAGTTGTCAGCAAAGCTACACTTTTGCATGGACTTGAACCTTTGCATTCTTACTGCAATTATTACCCGATATTCCGGAATAGGTTTTTCACTTTTTTCCAATTCTATGAAGAAAACAGATTGTGGCAATTAAAATTGTATCCAGTCATCCTTTCAAATGTTAGGTTTCGTAACCGGCATGAATCTCTTATCAATGAAAAGGTAGTTCATTCCGCATTGTTCGAAACGCTACGACGTATCTGGCTGTACCGTCGTCTGCACTTTAAAATTTATATTATTACTGCAAATATTAACCGATTTTTATGAATCTTGTTTTCACTTTCTTCCACTTATATGAATAAGCTAATTCTGTTAATTAAAATTGAATCCATTCATGCTTTCATACTTTAGGTATTTGTAACGAACCTGCATCTCATAACAATGAAAGGGTCATGATTTACGAGCATCTCGACGAGCCATTTGATGCGCTCCAGGGTAACTGCCTCTTGAGTTTCACGAGGTTCGATGAGTATGCTGCGACGGTCCACACTGAGTGTCACTGAAATTTTTCTCTATTGTTCTCTCCTGTTTTATCATTAAACAAAATATAAACATTTGAACCAAAAACTAGCGCTGGCCAACAAAATAGACCAACATTTGGATGCCTTATGCAAAAAAGCAGGAAAATATATTCAAAAATGCGGCTTTAGAATGGAATCCCGTGTTTCATTATTTTGGCATACTAATAAATCCCCTTAAGGACCTTTATTAGAATGTCTAATCGCGTCCGAATTTTGGGGCCGCACGTTTGAATATTTTTGTCTGGCTTTTTGCATACCTCATCTAACTAACCATATCTCAAATCAAGCAGAGCCGGTTTTTCGATAAAATGTTTATATTTGGTGTAATAATCAATAACGTAGAGACCAATAGAGGAAAATAGCAGTGACGCTCAGTGATAGCAGTACCTGCATGTCCACTGCAAGTCTGCTCACCTTCGTCAAACTCAAGTCAGAAGACTCCCCGCAGGGTGATGAGTGACACGGAACGAATGAATGCCGGGCATTGTTAAGAGATTTCGGCCAGTTAAATAAGGATCTGTTACAAAACGTGTCATTATTAAACCGTAGACTCATTTCATTTTCATGTAAAAAATCAATTTATTCATATAATTGCCAACAAATGAATAAAGGATTCAGGAAAATTGTTTAACGTATACTGAAATAATGAACGTCTTTAGGGAATTTAGTCTGACCAATCTGCAATTGGTAACACAAACAAAAAATAATCGAAGTACTTTCTTTTAAGATATTTAGCATTTTAATAATCAGTTCTTACTTTTTAGGTCAAAGGGTTGAATATTTTTGAATCATTTCTTGCATACGTCATCTACATTCTCATTTCTTGAAGGATACAGAGCCTATCTATATTATACGTGCATCTAGATTAAAATTATAATCTTGATTAAACAGAATATTCAGCTAACGCCGCACGTTATTATTATTGTTCTTCTCTTTATCATTTTAAGAAAATATATAAACATTTCATTAAACAAATAGCTCTGCTTGCTTCAAGATGGTTTCATTTAATTTTTATGTGCAAAATCAATTCATTTATATAATTAATAGCAAATAAATAAAAAATTCAGCAAAATTTCTTAACGTGTGCAGAAATAATGGAAGTCTTTAAGGAATTTATTCTGACTTGTATAAACAATTATTATTTAAAAACAACGAATAGTCAAAGTAATTGTTTTAAAATATTTAGCAATTAAATACTCAGTTCTGAATTTTGAGGCCACGCGTTGAATATGTTTGTCTAATTTTTTGCATGCCTCATCTAAATTAATATATTTTAAACCAAGCAGAGCTATTTTTCGATAAAATGTTTAAATTTTGTTTAATAATCAAAAAGGAAAGAACAGTAGTAGTAGCACGCTGTGTTAGCTGTATATGCATTTTAGGTGCGTATAATATAAATTGTAATCTATAATGTAATGATTTTGTGGGTATTCACGTGCGGAAAATGAAGGAAATGTTACGATAAATGAGTCTGCGTTAATAAGACGTAAATTCACTAACCATAAGAACGTTTATTGAAATAATTGAATATTGTGGAATATTACATAGAGATTAAAAATCGAGATCGAACCGGAGATGAAGTAATCTCGACGGCATCGGACGCTTAACTGTCGGTCTGAAAAACGCTCTTCCATTCCAGCCCTTAGTTCAGCTTTTCCTTTGGCAAAAACTAACGGTACTTGGCGGAAAAGGGTACGTAGGGATTCTACCTAGTATCAATGCTGGACCTGGCTGCCAGATGGTCAAATCCTGTAAATTCTTTTAATGTATGCGAAGTCTCCACGCTTCCGCCTTCGAAATATTTGCCAACTTTCTAAATTCGTATACTTTCACAGGTAAAATATTCTTCGTTAAGCTAAATTAGATTTACAAACGCTAGTAGTCATAATGCCTACATTACCCCCTTACCAGTGATAAAGCTACATGGAAATAGAAATATAATGTCGTTTAAAAAAATTATCTACGGTATCAATGCTATTAATCAACGTTAAATCTTTTGCGAAATACAAATAAAAATCGTTGTGAAATACAAATCAAAATCGTAGATTAAAAACCACCCTGCAACCTTCCAAAAAACAAACACTTCTGCCGGATCGTGGGTTGAAATAATTTTTCTCGTCTCTTCTCTGTAGTTGCATTCTTGGCTGTTGTCGTTGTCATTTCTCTACGTTGTCATCGTGTACAGCTTCTCCGTCAGCCGCGTTTTTATTCTCAGTATCTTCTTCGAGGATGAACGCTGGTTTTAATCTGACGATGGAAACAGTGGCCTGTTCAGAAAAATTCGCCAGGCAATCTAAGAGCCGTGCCATATAACAATTTAGATGAGCTCGCTTTTAAATCTTTTATTGAGGCTCGAATGCCTAAAAGGACAGTAGGTAGGGCCTCCGCCCATCCTTCGTTTTCGTGGCACTTAATTGCTGCTTTTAACTGTCGGTTTGAGAAAATTCTTCGAATTGTTTTGACTGGAATTACCGTCCTCGATCGGTTGTAATTTTCAAGGGAACTCCAAATCGGGATACCAACTCGGTGTTGCGACGTGTCTCGTGACCTGCACGCGTTGACAGGGAATGCAACTCTTCGCCAACATCCTGCAATCCTTATTAATTGAAGGCTACACGAAACGTTTTGATACTAGCTTTAGTGTGGCTTTAACCCCAGGGTTCAACCTGATTCTAGAATCATGCGCCATTTATTGTACTGTTTTTGAGCTTCAGCTATCGCTTTACAGTCGATTGTTTCGACAATGCTTTCAACTCGTGGTAACCAATCCGCAACTACTCGTACATTATCTATGCCGCTCACGTGTTGAATATTCGTTGTAAATTGAGCGATAAAATCTAGGTAGCGGAAATTTCGAGGAGAACATTTATTTGAATTTTGAGAAAAAGCAAAAATTAAAGGTTCGTGGACGGTAAAAATAATGAAATCGTGACCTTTAATTAAATTTCTGAATCGCTTGACAGCAGCCATGCATCGTCGACACGTTGTTGTAACACGGCTCCCATCGAGAAGTCGAAGGCATCTACGCTAACTGATAATGGGACCCCTGCGACCGGGTAAACTAACATCGTGGCGTTAGCGAGAGCAGTTTTTAAATCATTAAAGACGCGTTCTAAATCTTTTATCCACGTAATTGGAAAGTTATTTTTCTTAGACCCGCAAAGTTGTGCATTTAATTTATGCTGAATTTTTGCGGCATCAGGTATAAACCAGCGATAAAAGTTAACCGAACCTAAAAATTGCCTCAAATTCTTTACAGTCGTTGGTTTTGTAAAATTTTTAATTGCTTTAACATGTTCTGGATCGATTCGTATACCTAGCTCGTCGACAATGTAGCCCAAGAACTTTACATGATCCTCATCAAAAACACAATTTCCAGAATTTAACACGAGACCATATTCGCTTAACCGTTTAAACAATAATCGTAAATGCTCTTCATGCTCTACGTGACCCTTTGATGCTACTAGAATATCGTGAAGATATGCATAGCAAAAATCTAACCCGGTTAGTACATGATCTATAAATCTTTGAAAAGTTGGCGCGGCGTTATGCAGTCCGAAAGGCATACGAAAAATGCAAATAAACCAAAAGATGTGGTTATCGCAGTTTTTTCCTCATCCTCCAGGGCAATTGGAATTCGAATACATGCTCTTACCAAATCTATTTTCTTCTAACAAAGTCCTCGATGCAAGGGACAGGGTAACTGTCCGGTATCGTGCGTGCATTGAGCGTACGATAATCACCGCATGGTCGCACTCCGTTGTCTTTCTTCGCTGCGAAGTGTAAGGGTGAAGTCCAGGAACTCTTCGATGGTCGTATGATTCCCTGTTGCATCATCACGTCAAATTCTGTCTTCGCTTGCTTGTAACAACCAGGTGCAAGCCGTCTTGGTCTGCAGAACTCTGAAGAACCGGAAGTGGTCTTGATATAATGATTTACGTCATGTTTCACTGGTTCTTTGCCGAAAACCACGGGTCGCGTTACTTCGTGAGACACGGAAAGAATGCGATGATAGTTCGTACTACCGACGATCGTTTTGATCGAAACGTAGTTGTCCGATGCTAGTCGCCCTTGTGTCGTTAACCCGGTTTCCAGATCGATTAGGCGTTTATTTTTTTAACGATGAGAAGTCCATAATAAACTAAAACTTTCATGCCGATGATAGGCGTATCCACATCCGCTACTATCATCCGCCATTTGAAACTTCGTCTCAGTGAAAAATCAAGATCGACAGCTATTCTACCGTACGTGTCTATGCGTGTGCTATTTGCTACATAGAGTTCGTATTCGCACTTGCGTAAATGTACACTCACACGTTTTCGCGAAAAAACACTTACGTCGGCTCCGGTGTCAATCAAATAAGCGATTTTCGATGATTTTTCGGTAACGAAAATGCGACGAGTTCTGCTGGGTCCATCGTTGAGTGTCGCTATCAATGATGATTCTTGTCGTTTCCCGAGGCCTTTCAATTGCATGACTTGCGACACTTCGTCGCCTTATCACCGGATTTTCTGTGGTACGAGCACAGATCGTATGAACCCGATTTGCGATTTTGAGACGAATTTCGACTACGTGACTGACTTCTTCCCCATTGTGGGCCTCGTCCACGCGGTCCTCTACTGATAACGCTGATTTCATTGCGTAATTTCTGTAACTCTTTGCGTAGAGCTGCAATTTCGGAAGCCTCAGAAACTTGCGCGATTCTACCTTTCTCGGATCGAATTTCGTGAATTCGATCGGCCATTTCCGACATCGCCGCTAATGACTTTTCCGTCATTGGTGCTAGCACATGCTGAGTCGAGACGGGTAATCTATTGATCTATAGGTTCCTCAAAAAATCTTCGTTCAGATCTGAGCCCGCGAATGATTTTAAATGACGAAGAAATTGTGACGGCGTTCGATCACCAATTTCTTCACCTTCTAATAATTTACGTACGCGCATGTTGCTTGAATCGGAAATTCTTTTAATCAAGCTGGCTGTCACGGCTTCATATTTTTCAAGTTGAGGTGGATTTTAAATAATGTCCTCGATATATTTCGGTTCGAGGTGCGCCATCACGTAACTATACTTTGTGGAATCTCGAGTAATTGCGGCAATACCGAACTGTGCCTCTAATTTTATACCACAGTGAAATTTTGTCTGACCAAAAAGTTCGTACGCGCATCGCGACCGCGTGTGCACTTGTTTTCTTGTTTGCGGCAGTCGAACATCTTTGTTGCTTGGTATTCGTTTCGTATGGCATTTTTTTTACGAACGTGTCACCAATTACTAGCACTAAAGTTGTTCAATTCACAGTTGCACTTTCCACGCTTGAACACTTCACGATCGCGTCTCTGATAACGTCGGGGTCACTAATTGTGGGTATTCACGTGCGGAAAATGAAGGAAATATTACGATAAATGTGTATGCGTTAATAAGACGTAAATTCACTAACAATAACAACGTTGATTAAAATAATTAATCACTGTGTAATGTTACATAGAGATTAGAAATCGAGATCGAACCAGAGATGAAGTGATGTCGACGGCGTCGGGCGCTTAACTGTCGGTCTGGAAAACGCTCTTTTTGATCCAGCCCTTAGTTCAGCTTTTTACTTTGCAAAAACTAACGGCAATTGGCGGAAAAGGGTACGTAGGAATTTTACCTAGTCTCAATGCTGGACCTGGCTGCCAGATGGTCAAATCCTGTAAATTGTTTTATTGTATGCGAAGTCTCCGCGCTTCCGCCTTCGAAGTATTTGCCAACTTTCTAAATTTGTATACTTTCACAGGAAAAATATTCTTCGTTAAACTAACTTAGCTTTACAAACGCTGGTAGTCAGAATGTAGTCAGTTTTTCTAACTGACCGAACTTGAGTTTGAGTTTGACAAGGGTGGCAGGCTCGCTACGAACATGCATGTACAGATCTCATTGAGTGTCACTGCTATTGTTCTCGATTTTGATTATTAAACAAAATATAAAAATTTTATCGGAAAACCGGATCTGATTGATTTGGGATATGGTTATTTAGATGAGGTATGCAAAAAATCAGACAAAAAAATTCAAACGTGCGGCCTCAAAATTTGAATGCGATTGTCAATCTGATAAAGGACCTTAGGGGTTGAGCCCAAAATCGGTGTGGGTATTATCGGGGAACCCGAAAATCAGAGACTTTATTGAAACTGGAAAATTCTTTATAAAATTATGTTTTTACAATTTCATATCTATGTAGTAGAGAGGAGTTGATTTTAGACGTTAAGGGTTGGAGCCCAATATCGGAAAGGGTATTTTCGAACAGCCAAAAAATCAAAGACTATTTACACATAAAAATACTCAAAAAAGATTATTTTTAAGAAAGTGATATACACTTGGCAGACAGGGGTTGATTATTTTTTGAAAAACTCATATCAACGTGGTAGAAAGGGGTTGGTTTTAGACGTTAAGGTTTAGAGCGCTAAAATCGCAAGGGGTCTTGTCAATAAGTGTAAATCCTGATACGCCATTGGCACTTGAAAATTCTCAAAAATATGTTTTAAAATTTCATATTTACGTGGTAGAGAGGGGTTGATTTTATTAATGAAGGGTTCTAGCCCAAAAATCGTTAAGAGTAGGACTCAAAAATCGGAAAGGTTATTTTTGAGAAGCCCAAAAATCAGAGACTTTATTCAAACTGGAAAATTCTCAAAAAGTTATTTTTTCTACAATTTCTTATTCACATAATAGAGAAAAGTTGATTTTAGACGTTAAGGGTCCAAGCAACAAATCGGAAAGGGTAGTTTTAAGGAGCCCAAAAATCAAAGACTCCATTGACACTGAAAAATTCTCAAAAAGATTATTTTTTACAATTTCATGTCTACGTGGTAGAGAGGGGTAATTTTAGACGTTAAGGGTTGGAGCCAAAAATCGAAAAGGGTATTTTCGAGGAGCCAACAAATCAGAGACTCCAGTGACCATGCAAAATTCTCAAAAAGATTATTTTTTTACAATTTTATATGGACGTGGTAGAGAGAGGTTTATTTTAGACGATAAGGGTTGGAGCCAAAAAATTGGAAAGGATATTTTTAAGGATCCTAAAATTCAGAGACTTCATTGACACTGAAAAAATCAAAAAAGATTAACTTTTGGCAAAGTTGTATCTACGTGGTGGAGAGGGGTTGATTTTAGACGTAAAGGGTTGGAGCCAAAAAATTGCAGTCGGTATTTTTGAAGCGCCCAAAAGTCAGAGACTCCATTGACACTCGCAAATACTCAAATAGATTATTTCTTTACAACTGCATATCTACGTGGTAGAGAGTGGTTGATTTTACACGTTAAGGGTTGAGCTAAAAAAGTGGAAAGGGTATTTTTAGAGAGTCAAAAAATCAGAGACTTCATTAGCACTGGAACATTATCAGGGAGATTATTTTTCTACAATTTCATATCTACGTTGCAGAGCGGGGTTGATTTTAGACCTTAAGGGTTGGAGGCAAAAATCGAAAGAATATTTTCGAGGAACCAAAAAATCAGAGACTTCAGTGAGCATGGAAATTTCTCAAAAAGTTAATTTTTTTACAATTTTATATGGACGTGGAAGAGATGGGCTGATTTTAGACGTTAAGGGTTCAAGAAAAAAATCGAAAAGGGTATTTTTAAGGAGCCCACAAATCAAAGACTCCATTGACACTGAAAAATTCTCAAAAAGATGATTTTTTACAATTTCATATCCACGTGTTAGAGAGGGGTTGATTTTAGACGTTACGGGTTGGAGCCAAAAATCGAAAAGGGTATTTTGAATTTGAATTGACAATGGAAAACTCTTAAAAAGATTATTTTTTTACAGTTTTATATGGACGTGGTTGAAAGGAGTTGGTTTTTCTCGAAAATGAATAGAGTAAAAAAAATTTTTTCTGGTAAAAAATATCAAAAAATATGCATTATATGACATTTTGTTTTTCGTTAGGGGCACCCCTGAGTTGTCTGACCTCCACCAGCCAGGCTTTTTACCACTCAACCAGCGATGCTTGATGTAAGTACACGCCCGCGAACCGGTAGAGATTCAGCACCCGTGGCTAATGTGATTTACAAACGCTCATAGTTCTTACAAGGGACGTACGTGCATGGTGCGAAGATGATACCTAGTCTGGTGACTGATTGTTACTTCTGTTATAACGCACGCACACATGACATGTCAGTTGATTCCTTCTTTTTCTTTATTTCGCTATGCATTTCGCGAAATTTAGGGTCATCATCATCAATTCGTGGCCCTTTGAAAACACGATATCTATCGGGAATCCTTCTATGATATCAGAATTGTGAGTAAAAAAATAAATTTGCAAACGATTCTAACCGTTCAAATGTTGTCATTTGCTGCTTTCGAAAAATTAATATTAGTTGTGAAAATAATGATTTCCTCAACAAAAGGTTAGATTATTCAACATTGTATTGGCCTGCGGATCTCGCAAAACCTTGGATATTCGACCAGTTTTATTTCTTCCGTTCTCAAATCCTTCCCAAAAAATATATGTTCAGTCACTGCCGTACCTATCAAATCAAAAATCAATGTCAGATTTAACCAGAATCCTCAGGAGCCGTCCTTAAATTACGTAAGGTTTTTGGGTGGATGGAGGTTAGGCATTTTTCTATGCTATCTTTATGTGCGGGTACGTAGTCAAAAAACTTGCTTACGTAAGATTTTTTCCTCGCTGAAAATATTTGTTAAAAAAATATACAAATGTCATATTTTATGCAATTTTTTAATCTCTCCTCATTCAGAATAATAAATTCTCTTCTTTTCAAAAGTGTCGAAGTTTTTATATTTGTATCACGACAAATATCAGAAAAAATTTATTCGAAAACAAACACGTTAGATAGGGGG
>NC_046661.1:47784397-47785983 GCF_010883055.1 Belonocnema kinseyi | reverse complement strand
CCGATCTTTGCAGATGTGGATACGTGGGTCAAAATTTCAGAAAACAACCTCACGTAATTTAAAGAAGGCCCCTTATGTTAAAGCATTAGTGATGAAAATTGTATCTTTTCTGATAGGTTCTTAGACGATTGATTGTATATTTCCAATTGGGGTATCATCTATGCCTCGGATATGTGTGGAGACTGGGTATACTTTAAATTTTTTCAGAATAATGTCATTCGTTTTTTTTAATTATCTCTTAGATATGAAAGTTTCCAGATGCACAGAATTGTATCAATTGTTTTTTTACTGTGAAACGCTATGCGATTACTTTTCGATCAGATTCAATTAGATAGGTTGAGATTTAGTGTGTTTATGAAACATGAAAGTATCAGTAAAGTAACGATAACACTGCATGTATTGGTTTAAACATTTTTCCTTAATTAAAATATCACTTCGGAAGCTTTTTGTATTTTTAAACCATTCAATAAATTTAATAAATGTCTGTGAATACGAAGAAATTTCCGGCCAATATTCACCTAATCGATTCCTAATTCACAGCGAAATTAGCTGTAGATGAAATTCGTTCATCGATGAAAATCGCCTGTCAGAGTGTCAGGCAAAATATAATTTTCCTAGCGTTTGGTTACCACTTATACAAGTAATTTCATGCGGGTCAACTATATTTGTTATGGGTGCACAAATAATTATTGACGTCGCTGGATTATGTGCAAAATCAATATGAAATCAGGCTATTGATCACGTTTGATACCATGAGATGTTAAGGATAATAATTTTAGAATTTCAATTTGACGAGGACAGGCAAGGTCCATGTGTTCGCATTTTACACACCGAGCTCAACTGCTCATGTCACATGTCTGACTCGCCACGACAGTCTACGGGCAATTACCACGATAAATTGTCGCAGGGTGTTTTTGAAATGGGACCCCCATTCCTCCATATAAATTTATAAACGAATCACGTGTCTAGGGAAAATTCATCGTAGAAACCACAATCTCTGTTATTTTAAATACAACTTGGTAGACCTGTCTTCCAGCTGCTACAGATAGTCTAGAGACGGCCCTGTTGACAGTGACTGAGTGGAGTCACTTGACCGAAATCCTCGAGGGAGCCATTGAAGGTATTTCGAGCAGTTTCGCTAGAGTTGGAGTGGAACAGGAATGCCAAACTTTTTACCATATTTTGACAGTTAGGATGGTCGTTTACATTCGTTCATTGATATCCACCCGAATATGAAACGTGAAGTGAATTGTGAAGCACTGATTTCTAGAGGAGGATGGTAATAATAATTTTCACATTCTTCTGTGGGTATTTTTTATTTAAGAATCATCAGCTTTAATATTTACCGCTGTCCATATGGGTAACTCTCTACGAGATTAAGATTTTCATTACACGAAATTATAACATACCTTTATTGAAAAGCTCAACGCCCTATAAGATGCCAAACCACACTAAAATCCACATCGGATTTAGTGTAAAAGCTAGACGTTGTTTTTCGCATTATTTTGACTGTAATTTTTAAAGGTGATAAAAATAATAAAATTATATCTCTTCTGCGTATCCGCTTGTACTGAATTTTCGTCTTC
>NC_046661.1:47781560-47784297 GCF_010883055.1 Belonocnema kinseyi | reverse complement strand
ACTAAATCGTATATTTTATAGTTAGAAATTTTAAAAAAAGCCCAACAAATTCATTTTCAACATACATTAGCTCTATTGAATATGAAAGAAGGTTTTGGTTCTCAATGGAAAAAATAGTTCGATGAAATCTGTAAAAGTTATGAAGATTTTCATTTTTGCATATTTTCAATATGTTAACCGAAAAAAATGTCAATTTTTTTGGAGGAAGTAGTCCAATCAAAGTATTCTTATGGCCAAGTAGGTGTGTGTGTGTGTGTGTTTGTGTGCGGCTTGTGCAATATTCCAATACCGGGGTATTAGAACTTTGCAAGTGTTTTTCTTATTGATGCCTAACGTAATTAGAAGAAGGGCTTAGGAGAAAATAATTACATCAAATGGAGCATCAAATAGATAATGGGCGTATCTAGTGGCCATTCTCACGATTAATTTCAAATGCCATGATTATAGAAGAATTGATTTAAAAAGTTCTTTTCATAACTTATAGTAGGCACAATTGTAAAAAATAAATATGGGTACTTATCAGAAAATAGAGGGAGTGTTCAATGAGAGTTTATAAAGACTGTTTTTGGACCTATTCGTAATAGAGAAGATTATTCAGGCCGCAATATTTTATATTTTTACCTTTGAACTTTATCGTTATTTTTTATTCAAGTTAAATTCTAATTTTCATGTGTGATGAGTATTTGTATGAGGTAAGCTACTTGCTCGAGACATATTTACATCTGTTTATTTGACATTAAATAGAATATTTTATATGTATTATATGTATATGTTATATTAAATTTTGAAATTAAATGTTCAATTATATAAAAGAAATACACTAATTGCTACAACCATGACAATTTTTTTAGTCATCGTAGCCAATAAGTATAAATAATGAGCAAGGTTAGCAGGTCTCACTATTGAAGTCCGGCTGATGGACGTGATTATTAGTTATACCTAATTCAAAGATGAGCTTCTGAACAGCGAAAGAACAGTTGGCGTTTTTATGAGGCGTAACTTGAAGAATCAAGGCAGTGCGACTGACTGGAGATGTAGGCATTTTGCTAGACTAAGAGATTTTCAAGGAAGAGTTGATTCACAAAGCTACTTTCTAGCAACTGCGTATATTAAGAAGACCAAACGAAAAAAATGAGTCCTTAAGAAAGTCATGAACTAGTAGCCTAGGTCTTGGATATGAGAACATTTGATCAAATATTGATTGCGTAAGTCTGGGACTGGGATTCGCATCACGTGATTTTACCCACCTCATAAAAATTCTTTCTCCCCTTGAGCTTTATACTCATGTGTCAGAGCTGTGGTCACTAATATAGACAACCGTGAAGAAATATACAGGGTGGACACGCTGGGGTTTACCAGAAAGTATGCAACCCGTCTTACGCGCTAATGCTATTATTATGGAAGTGTATGCGGGGTTGCACAAATTTTGGTAAGCCCCAGCGTGTCCACCCTGTATTAGACGAGGATGTATATAACATTGAGCATGCATAAATAGGGTAACGCAGTTTCTCTTCGAAGCCATGTTCAGGTGGTCCTAGATAATAAAAAATGTAGGGTGTCGGCTTTTTATAGCGTGCGTTTCCCGGGGGCAACTTTCTACTAAAATTAAATATACATTTTTCATTATTTATTTTTAATTAAACATATTTTGACCAATCTTAGTAAAAATTCCATAGAAAACTCACATAATCCCTTCACAACAACCTAAAAGTATTAATTATTCCCAGAGCGGCGTGTGCAATGCGCGTGTTGTGAAGATTTGAAATCACGACTAGAATTTCAAAAACGCAGCAGTGGAAAATGGTAAAAGAACATAAGTTACTTAAAATATTAGATGTATAAATATTATTAACCGTTTGCCGATGTTATAGGATTTCCGACGCGCTGAATTATTGGGGTGAAATACAGTGAATCAGTGAAATATGCACACTAGGGTGGTCTAAAAATTCTTTTCGAGCCATAGGAAGTTTTGGATTTACGGAAAATTGAATACATAATTATATATTTGTACCGACTGTATTATACGGTAGCGAGACATGAACTTATTATGAAAAAGATAAGAGTAAAATTAACGCAATTGACATGAGATTCATGCGCATAATATGCGGGAAAACTCTGATGGACAAAGTAAGTATCGAGATAATTCTAAAAGAATGTGGTGCAGAAAAGACGCTAGTAGACACATGGGAATAAAATCGGGTAAGATGATTCGGGCGTGTTGAGAGAATGCCAAATGAATGACTAACGAAACAAGTGTATCAAGGTAAATGGCAGCGTGCCCAGAGGCAAACCGCGGAAACAATGGTTAGAATGTGTGAATGAGATCCTAGTTAGAAGAGACATAAGGAGCTACAGAAACACGAGAGTCTGCATGAAAAAATGGATAGACTTAAAAGAAGCTAGAAAAGTATACCAGGGCAGAAAAGTATGGCGGCCAATAGTCAATTAATAGAGTGCCAGTAGACTGAATGACGCCTGAAACAAAAGACCTTAAATAAATACTAATGGACCCGAGTGGGGAACCTCACATGAAGACTTTGTGTGGATCTTCACTTGGGAAGCTAGAGAGATTGATCAGCAACCTGGGTCGGACCAGTGTTGCAGAACGAACATGTTATTTAAATAAATAACACGAGAATTTTTGACCAATCTAAAAATTGTATATCCCTTCCTCACATTACTCCATTCTCCACCGAGTGAGTCACGCCTACCTCGAAAGGGAAAGTGCTTAATGGTG
>NC_046661.1:47773244-47781460 GCF_010883055.1 Belonocnema kinseyi | reverse complement strand
CTTAACAGCGATTTCTATTTTTAAAATGATAAAAATACGTTTGCTTTTAAATAATTACATAGTACAGATATAGTTAATTTTATTAGCCATAATATTTCTTATCTATCTATGTTGATAACAGGCAGTGTGTATACTTCGGGAAAATCTGTGTATGTTACGTACGCTTATAACGGGATCGAGACTAAACGTACGGACCTGCCAGGGGAAGGAAGAACTGTGAAAGGGAATGGGGAGTGGCTTATTTATATACGCCCAAGCACTAGTCACGCCCTCCGTTCTCTTTTACAGCTCCTTCTTCCCCTTTCCAGATTCCTACGTTTAGACTCAACCATTTTATGAACTAGCATAAACGTACGGACTGTCTGGACTTTTCGATTTGGCCTTTATTACATTCTATGAAATAAAATTGTAAAGACATTTTTAGTGTTTGAAAATTATTCACGCTTTCTTAAAATAAAAATTACGTTAGAATAAATTGAAATTCATATCTGGCAAAAAAAATAAATTTTCAACTATTAGATAGCATAGAAACACAAGGTGACACAACAGGACAAAGTTAAAGTAACATATAATGGAGTTGCTTCAAAAGTTTGACACTCGGCATGTGTTGAATATTTGGGGGAACCCATTTAAATTTTTTTTTTTCATGTACAAAAAATATGTAAAAAATTTTAATTAGCCATAAAACCTACTCTCTGAATTTTCTCGAGTGAAATTACACTCGAATCGGGTGGAATATGACTCGAAGAAGAAGTGAAAACCCCGCTTCTCTGATTCGGGTGAAATTCCACTTTTCGTTCAAGTACATTTTCCACTCAACTCATTTGAGCAAGTTCTCATTCGAAGAAGAGGAAAATATCACTCGAAGTGGGTGAAAAAATTCAACCAATGTTTGAGCGAGAAATGCTATAACCAAATGAAACATGAAGTATAAGAATTTGTTTTCCTTCGTTAAAAAATGTGTTGGCTCTGAAAAGGGCCGATTGTTTTGATGAATAAGACGTTAAGATTCAAGTTCGGAAACAAGCACCCTCTCTTCAAATACGGCAATCCAACTGGATTTCCTTAGGCTCTGTGGAGACATGATGCTTCCTGGAAAGCTACAACCTCGAGAAATCCTTTTATTGACTCTGCTAAGTCACTAAGTATCACTCACAATCACTTCTTTCAACTAAAACTAATAACTCTTAATCACTAATCACTTTTAATGACATTAATAACTTTTTAATCACACTTACACTATTCGAAACTGGTACGAAACTTTGAAGAAACTAAGCGTCGCGTCGGGTGCAAGCTGCAGCTCACACGAAGGATGCTAATGGAGACGCTTGAGCTACTAAGCTTGCGTTAGGTTTGCGCGCTGGTTGGCCACAGTGGGAGAAACTTAACGGATTTTGATTTTTCTGTTTTAGGATTGAACGAAAGGCTTCCAGGTATAATATTTCAGTGTGCAATTTTCATTTTGACCTAATGGAAATTTGTCACTTAACAACAAACTTACAATTTTGTGATGCTAAACTTTTCCATGATACTATTTCTTCTAAGAGTTTGAAATTGTTAAAAAAAGGTCATAAATCAATATAAAAACTAACTAAAAATAGTTTATTAGTGGGTGAAAGTAACAAAAAATTTAATAATGTTATAAAGAAATTAATTAACAAAAGTCAATTTTTCGTTATTTGCAATGATTAGCTAATTTTAACCCGTAGCTTTTATATAAAATATGTCAGCTAATGATGTGCGCTTACAAGCAGTTAAGAATAGCTAATTATTGCCAATTATTTTTTAAAAATTTATAAACAAATGCACATTTTGAAAATTTTTGTATGAAAAGGCTTGATTTTTTTGAAAGAATCAACTTAAAATGTTTTTTCTAAGACTCCTAGCTATCATATTTTTCATAGTGAACAAAAAATGTTAGTTATTTAAACAATTTTTATAAGCAAATGAAAATGTTGACCATTTCATGATGAAAAGGCAGGAATTCAGTTTCAAGATATTTCGCATTGGTTCCGAAAAAATGTAACTTATTCATGAAAAAATGGTTCAAATGTGTATTTGTTTATAAAATTCCTGTAAATAATTATCACTTTCAGTCACTATTGAAAATGTGATAGAAAAGAGTCTTAGAAAAAACATTTTAAGTTGATTCCGTAAAAAAATCAACCCTTTTCATAAAAAATAGTGAAAATGTGCAATTGTTTATAAAAGTTGTTTAAACAATTGGCAATCATTAGTTATTCTTAAATTCTTGTAAGCGTGCATCACTATCGTAATAACTTTATACAAAAGCTATGGATCAAAATGAGCTAATCATTGTAAATCACGAAAAAATGACTTTTGTTAATTAATTTATAATATTTAAAAAAAATTTGTTGTTGCGATTACTCCGTGAGTTTCTAATGCAATTTTTAACGTAGAATCCGGATGGGAACCGAATAGGGACCCAATGGGGTCTTTACGGGTACTTTGTAGAGGCTCCTTTCGGTGGTTCCTTCGGTCCGCCAGGGGGTCGCTACTTTTTATTTCCTCTCTCTTTCTGTTGTACTTTTTAAAATAAATATACATACACACACACGTATATATTCATACACTTCACGTATTAATACGTGAAGGTTTTCGTTGTAAAACTCTAAATTTTTTTTCTGAAATCTAAGAATTTTGTTTTTAGAATTTAATTTTGTAGGCTATAGAAATATAAGCTATAGAATATTTTTAATTTTCATTAAAAATCAATGCAACAATTTCATCTGAGAGTAATTTTACCTTATGCTTTTAACACCTTCAACCGAATTGATGTAATACATAAATTAGGTATATTTCAAATTCATGAAATTACTTTCTATGATAATTATCAAAAAGGCATCCTCAAATCTTTTAAGAAATCTTCTTCCGGGATAGGCAAACACAAGAATAATGTTTAAGAATCTGCAGAATTTGGGAGTGTCGTTTAGCTTTCGAAACCCTGATGATCATTAGGAAATTCAACAACACAACGTAAAGTACGAACTTGGTTTCCCTTAACCAAATACCTTGTACGTACAATTCCGACAAACGGACGCCATGGCTGCGATTTGAGGAATCGGAGTTCTCAGGTGGAATTTCGTCTGTTTGTCTGTATATGTTTGCAGACACACATCCCTGCCAACGAATCCACCCAAAGGGAAGCATTCCACGAGCTATAGGGTTTCGAGTTCCGGTTTAATTTGGCTCGCAACCACGGAACCGCGTCCTGTGGGTGTAGCAGCCACTTCGAATCTCCCTAACCTCTGAACTGTCGACCGTCACCAAAGTCGGGTGCACCCTCTGCACTGCGGAATGTACATTTTACATAGGTCAAAATATACAAACCGCATTTGGTATACAATTACTGAGTGTAGCACTACAGAAAACAGAGAAGAAAAACGTCCTGGATGAGCCATTCTCCAGTTTCAGGACTTTGAAATTTCAGTAATGAAATACTTTTACAAGTACCTAGACTCTAGTGTCTAGAAGTATGTTTAGCCATTTCAGTAACATTACTTTTTACAGTATATAGAGAGAATTTAGAGAGTCTGATCTATGATAAAAACAATCAAGATGATAAACCTTGTTGCTATATTTCATATCAGGATAAAATTTAGGATAGTAAAGTCTTCACATCAAATAGAATTGGAATTTAAATATATTATTTTATGAAACAAGATAACAGACGTCAAGCCAAATTCACTAGAATGAAGTCTATTGGGTGTTACAGAAGCAAACCTAAAAATCACATAGCTACTAAACTAATCACATAACTTTCCATTGGGATAAAATTCGTGATGCAAAAGTGATTTTTTTCTTTATATAAAGTACACATGTATTTATTATTAGGAAGTTAATAACGAGTGAAGTACGTGGGCATAAACCGAACAATCCTAGGGTAGAAAGACGTTAACCGCGTTAACGTCAACTAATTTTCAATCTCGTGAAATCCTTTAAAGTTGCACGAAGTCCTTTAAAATCTCGTACTTTTCATTAATTTTTTAAAAATACCTTTAAATTCTTTATAATGCAAAGAAATCTTTGAATTGCCGTGAAAATGTCTAAAACCCTTGGAAATTCTTTGGAATCTCTTTAAATTCTTTAAAGTCCTTCAAAATTCCTTAAAATTCCATAAAATCCTTTAAAATCTTTAGAAATCTCTTAATATTCTTTAAAAACCTTTGAAATTCCTTTAACAACGCTGACGTCTTTAGAAATTCTGGGAAATCTTTCCCAATCTCTTGAGTTCCTTAAAAATCCTTAGAAAACTAATGAAATTCGATGAAAGCCATGTAAATGCCTTGAAATCTCTAAAAATGGTCTAAACGTTAATAAAATAGTCTGGAATTACACGAAATCCTTTCGAAACCTCTTAAAATCTTTTAAACTCCTTTGAAATCTAGGGAAAGTTTACATCATCTTTCAAGATGGTTAAAAATTTCTTGATATATCATACACTTTTTTAATAGCGTAAAACTTCTAAAATTCTTTGTAAATCTATGAAATCCTTCGGAATCTCTTGAGATCCTTTAAAATCGCGAAAATTCAATTGTAATTAAGTAAAATCTTTCGCATTTCCTAAAGTCTCTTCAGACCCTTCAAAACCTTAAAACCTTCCAAAAAAGCTTTAAATTTCTTAAATAGCTTTGAAATCTTTACGAATTCATAGTTAATGGCAGCGTTGCAGCCGCGCGGCGTACTAACCATTTTTTAGCGTGAAATACGAATTTGTATATTTTTAAACATGGCAATAATGTTGACTACAAAAACATATTTCCTTAAAGATGTAACTTTTTTGTTGACTAGCGTAAGATAATAATATTGTGTCGATGGAATGACAGTGTTGATCTACTAGTCGTGATATGGTACTTAGTTTTTTTATTAAAAAACAAGCTTTCGCTTGGTGACACCAAGCCTGATCAGGGATACAAATGGAAGTAAAACTAGTTACCTAATGGAAAAGAATTTTTAGAGATAAGATGTGCTCGTTAAAAATGTTAGGAAAAGATGTTCTATGTGATTATGTGTGTTATTCTACTTACATTTGTCGTTATAACGCTAATTTAAGATAAGCATTATTGGAGTTTGGTTATGTGACTGTAATTTATAAAGGTGAGGTTCAGAAAGACTTTTTTTTAAAATATATATTATTGTTTTGTTAATTAAATAAGATAACAGAAGTGTGATACTCCCTCCTGGACATGCAGCGCATTTTAGTGTTAAAAATAAATAAAATTGTGGGCAGCATTCCTCATCACCATTACCGCATGTCAAGGAGTGAGGTTATTTTCGTTGTTATGTGGAGAGAGAGTATCGGAGCTGCTAGATCGTGGATGAAATTTACCCCTTATAGAAATAGTTCAACTTTCAACTAAAACAATTAGTTTGCTGCAACAAAAAAATTTTTTTAAATTTTTTTCAACATAATAGTAAAAGTTTAAAACAAAAAATTACATTTTCATCCAAAAAGCTAAATTATATACTAAAAAAAAAGGCATTTCTGATAAAATACATGAACCTTGCACAAAAGAAATTTATTTTCCATGAAGACTAATTTTCTGAACAAAAAATTAATGTTTCATCATAGTTAAATTTTCGACAACAAAGATTAATATTCTACCAAGAAAGAAAAGTATTCAATAAAATACAAAAAATTTAAACTAAAAAGATCACTTTTCATTTAAACATAGAATAGTTAAATTTGTGGTTAAAAAAATTAATTTTTAACCAAAAAGAAAATAAATTTTCTACAAAATAGTTACATTTTCAGAAAGCAAATTTATCCAACTAATTGATGAATCATCAACCAAAAAAAATATGAGAAAAAAAACGTTAAAATTCTTTGAAATCGCTTGAAATTATTGAAATTAATTGAAAATTCGTTGGAATATTCTAAAAATATCCTGAAAAACTTTGAATCCTTTAAAACCGCTTAAAATTTTTGAGAGCTCTTGAAAATTCCTTACAAGTTTAAAAATACCTTAAAAGTTTTGAAATCCTTTAAAATCTCAGGCTGAATTATTGAAATCAATTGAAAATGCCTTGGAATCTATTAAAATATCCTAATATATATTAAATCCTTAAAAATCTCATATTAAATTACTGTCAAAAATTGAAAATTCCTTGGAACGTTTTAAAATACTGTCAAATATTTCGAAACCTTGAAATTAATTTTCAAATTATTTTTATAATTTAGTGTCAGCTTTTTAAGGATTTGAAATATTTCAGGGTGTTTTAAATTTTAAGATATTTTCAAGAGCTTTAACAAATCTAAAAGATTTCAAAAGATTTTTAAGGATTTTAAATATTTGAGAATTTTTTTAAAAATGTCAAGGAATTTTCAACTGATTTTCATAATTTAAGGGAATTTCTAAGAATTAAACCAATTTAAAAGGGTTATTTAAAAAAAATTTAGATACTTTAGAAATCTTTATAAAAAGTTCTAGGTACTTGAAAATATTTTAAAGGATTCGAAAAATTTGAGAGAATTTTAAAATATTCCAAGGAATTTTTAATTGATCACAGTAATTTAGAATGATATTTTAAAGGATTTGATGTATATTTTAGGATACTTTAATAGATTTCAAGTAATTTTCAAATTATTTTATTAATTTAGTGTGAGATTTTAAAGGATTTGAAATATTTCAGGCTATTTATTGAATTTTAAGATATTTTCAAGATCTTTAAAAAATTTTAAAGATTTTAAAAGGTTTTTAAGGATTTTAAATATTTGAGGATGTTTTGAAAAATCTCAAGGAATTTTCAACTGATTTTCCTAATTTGAGGAAATTTCTAAGAATTAAACCAATTTAAAAGGGTTATTTAAAAAAATTTTAGATACTTTAGAAATCTTTATAAAAAGTTCTAGGTACTTGAAAATATTTTAAAGGATTCGAAAAATTTGAGAGAATTTCAAAATATTCCAAGGAATTTTTAATTGATCACAGTAATTTAGAATGATATTTTAAAGGATTTGATGTATATTTTAGGATATTTTAATAGATTTCAAGTAATTTTCAAATTATTTTAATAATTTAGTGTGAGATTTTAAAGGATTTGAAATATTTCAGGCTATTTATTGAATTTTAAGATATTTTCAAGAGCTTTAAAAAATCTTAAAGATTTTAAAAGGTTTTTAAAGATTTTAAATATTTGAGGATGTTTTGAAAAATCTCAAGGAATTTTCAAGTTATTTCTATAATTTAAAGGAATTTCAAAGTATTTTAACAACTTTAGCAGGGTTATTTCAAAAAATTCCAAAGTACTTTAGAAATCTTTAAAAGATGCCAAGGTCTTTCAAAATATTTTGAAGGTTTCGAAATATTTGAGAGTATTTTAAAACGTTCCAAGGAATTTTCAATTTTTGACAGTAATTTAATATGAGATTTTTAAGGATTTAATATATTTTAGGATAGATTCCAAGGCATTTTCAATTGATTCCAATAATCCAGTCTGAGATTTTAAAGGATTTGAAAACTTTTAAGGTATTTTTAAACTTGTAAGGTATTTTCAAGAGCTCTCAAAAATTTTAAGCGGTTTTAAAGGATTCAAAATTTTTCAGGATATTTTTAGAACATTCCAACGAATTTTCAATTAATTTCAATAATTTCAAGCGATTTCAAAGAGTTTTAACGTTTTTTTTCTCATATTTTTTTTTGGTTGATGATTGATCAATTAGTTGGATAAATTTGTTTTCTGAAAATGTAACTATTTTGTAGAAAATTTATTTTCTTTTTGGTTAAAAATTAATTTTTTTAACCACAAATTTAACTATTCTATGTTTAAATGAAAAGTGATCTTTTTAGTTAAAATTTTTTGTATTTTATTGAATACTCTTCTTTCTTGGTAGAATATTAATCTTTGTTGTCGAAAATTTAACTATGATTAAGCATTAATTTTTTTGTTCAGAAAATTAGTCTTCATGGAAAATAAATTTCTTTTGTGCAAGGTGCATGTATTTTATTAGGAATGCCTTTTTTAGTATACAATTTAGCTTTTTGGATGAAAATGTAATTTTTTGGTTTAAAATTTTACTATTATGTTGAAAACAATTTAAAAAATTTTTTTTGTTGAGTTATGTATTTGATTCAAAATTTTTTTGTTGCAGAAAACTAATTGTTTTAGTTGAAAGTTTAACTATTTATATTAAAAGTTATTCAAACTATTCATTTATATTAATATAATATTTTATAATTATAATATTAACATTA
>NC_046661.1:47750786-47773144 GCF_010883055.1 Belonocnema kinseyi | reverse complement strand
ACTGTAACCACCTATCTCACGGTTGTGAGACGTGGTTGTGGCTGAAATTTTACCGCGATTTCGCTGGAAGCGGGTGCAATTTTTCAGATTAGCACCCGCTCCAAATCGCCAATTTCTTCAATTTCTTTCAAATTGGGAGCGAGATATAAATAGAAGACCACCGAAGTCTTCCGAAGCCTTCAGATCAGCAATCATCGCACAGCAGAACTCCGAAGTCGAATCGTGCATTTTCGGCTTACATACGAACTCACAGTGGTAATCATGCACCTTCTGTTTTGCGGCTCCCAAGCGGTAGGTATGGTGGAAGTAAATTTCATCCACGATCTGGCAGCTCTGGAGAGTATTCTATGTTCGCTAGAGCCACCTATGCCACAGTTGGAAAATTAAAGATATAGCGGGAAAAATTTGTTTTTACAACATAGAAAATATACATATTTTAAACGTGGGTAGTCGATAGAATTAAACTACGGTATATATTGCTGAGGAAATTTGTGTCGGGACGTTTGTTGACAGAGTTATGATGTTTCACAATTTGGAACATTTCTTTGAAAGTGCGTTTTTTATCATTATTTTCGGTGTGAAAAATTTTAGCTTTAGAAAAGTCAAATTGGTGGTCTAAAGTTTGTGAGTGTGAAACTAGAGCAGTGCCTCTAGAATCCTTGTTTACAGTCGTCCTTATGTTCTCTAATTCTATCTTTAAAATGTCGTTAAGTTTGGCCAACATATACACATCTTCACTCACATGGAATGCTGTAAATAATATAGGTTTTTTTCACTAATGGGGGTATATCTTTATTTGTGTGAAACAATGAAAAGGAGGTTTATCGTATTTGAAGGTAATTGAAATATTGAAATCGATAAAAATTCTTTTGTAGAATTTCGTGAGTTCATTGATAAAAGGTAGTGCGATAAGTTGATTAAGTTCGATATTTGGAGATCTGTTTTGTGTTTTAATATGTGAGTTTTGGTTTTTTTCTTGTAAATAATTTAATCTTTTATTGATATATTTTTTGGTAAATCTGCTTGGGTAACCGTTATTCTTTAGTGTATTTTCGACGATTTTCAGATTTTGTGCTTTAAATTTGGTATCTGAGAGTGTGACGGCTCTATCTACTAGACTGTTAAAAACAGAAATCTTATCTGTAGTTGCTATGTTAGAATCGAAAGTAACGTATCTCCCTGACCATGTTTCTTTGCGGAACCAGTTGGTTATAATTTTACTGTAGTTCTTGTGTAAAGTGATGCCTAAGTAGTTTATTGAGTTGTTTTTTTTTCTATTTCGATAGTGAACTGTAATCTAAGATGGTAGAAATTAAAAAGCCTAAGTAGGATGTCAATTTTGTCATCAGGGACACACTTCAGAATGTCATTGACGTATCGGAAATAGAAGATTAATTTAAAAGGTAGTTTTTTGAGGATATCTTTTTCGAGTCCTTCCATTCCTAAATCAGAAATTATACCGGAGAGAGGGGATCCTATGGGGGTACCCAAGATTTGTTTGTAATATTGATTTTGTAATATGCAATATGCGTTATCTAAACAAAATTCTATTAATTCTAAAAATGGTTGAATTGGTATGTTGGTATGTTCTTTGATTTTAAACCAGTTAGTATTTATGTTTTTTAAAACGTGTTCTTTAAGAATATTTGTGAATAAAGATTTGGCGTCTAGATAGAGAAACAATTTTGTAATTTACAGGGATTTGAATATTTTTAATTTTTTCAATTACATGCCAACTATTTTTAATGTTTGATGTTTTTCCAATTACTAATTGAATGAATTTTCCAATATGTTTTGAAATGTTACAGATAGGTGATCCGATGATGGAAGTGACAGGTCTTAGTGGTATTTTTTCTTTATGGATTTTTGCAGTCCGTAAAATTTTGGAGCAATACCATTGTAGCTTTTAAGGAACTTAGCTGTATCTGAATTTATAAAACCGAGTTTCAAAAGTTTGGAGATGTGTTTATTAAGTTCTCTTTGTATTTTTTTGTGTCAGGTCTTGGGTTGATTTAGCGTATGTTTTAGTATCTAGTAATAGAGTTTCACATTTTTTAGTATAATCTGTTTTGTTTAGGACGACGGAAGTATTAATTTTATCACATTTCGTGACAAATATGTCATTGTTTTATTGTAAGAATTCATTTGTTTTAGTTCCAAGAATTTCAAGTTCAGATTTAATATTGTTACTATAATTTTTACTGAGGCATTTTTGTAAGTTACTAGAGATCTTAGATCTAAGTTCGGTTCTTTTTTCATTAGGAATTAAATCAATTTTATTTTCTATGCATGCAAGAGTTTCTTCAACAATAGATCCTTTGTTTTTAGCAGAAGTGCAAAATTTTTCTCCTAGGCTTAAAAAATAACCTACATCTTTAGGAATTTCTGTTTCAGTGAGATTGATGAGCCATTTTTTGTTTGGTCGCTTTTTGGAGTTGGTGTCATAGTATTTTTTTTTGAGCCATTCAAATTTCGTTATCGTTTTTTCTATTAAGACTTTCTCAAAATTGTTAATAATATTGTTTTGACAATCAAAAAATCTTTTGATTAGTAGTTCTTTATCTTCAATATTTAAGAGTTTCATTTCTATTTTTTGTATCTCGCTTTTGACTTTCCTTATGCTAAAATTTACATTCGTGATCTCTAATTTCAGAATTATGTTTTTGAAATCTATGCAGTTATTGTTAAAATGACTTTTACCTTTAGGATTATCGAACTCAATATTAGGTTGTAAATTAATTATATGTGCGGGAAGATATCCTCGCGAATGGCATCTTAGTAGAAAGCGATTTTGATTAATTATTTTAGATAGGCTTTTCTTTTTTTTTTTATCCAGGTGCGTAAGTGTGAGATGATCTCTTCTCCATAATGATTTCCTATCTCATTAAAAAATCCCATTCTTCTAGTAGTAGTTTCTTCCATCTTTTTCCAAATGCCCCTCGCAAGGATATCATCCCGCACATACAATTAATTTACAACCTAATATTGAGTTCGATAATCCTAATGTAAGAGTCATTTTAACAAAAATTGCCTAGATTTTAAAATCAGAATTCTGAAATTAGAGATCACGAATGTAAATTTCAGCATCAGAAAAGTCAAAAGCGGGATACAAAAAATAGAAATGAAACTCTTAAATATTGAAGATAAAGAACTACTAATCAAAAGATTTTTTGTTTGTCAAAACAATATTACTAACAATTTAAAAAAAGTCTTAATAGAGAAATCGATAACGAAATTTGAATGGTTATTTTTTAAGCCTAGGAAAAAAATTTTGCATTTCTGCTAAAAGCAAAGGATCTATCGTTGAAGAAATTCTTGCATGCATAGAAAATAAAATTGATTTAATTCCTACTGAAAAAAGAACCGAACTTAGATCTAAAATTTCTAGTACCTCAATAAAAATTATAGTAACAATATTAAATCTGAACGGAATTAAAAAATATTTGTCACGGAATCTGATAAAGGTAATACTTCCTTCGTCCTAAACAAAACATATTATACTAAAAAATGTGACACTAAATTACTAGATACTAAAACATACACTAAATTTAGTAAAGACCCCACACAAAAAATACAAAGGGAACTTAATAAACACATCTCCAAACTTTTGAAACTCGGTTCTACAAATTCAGATACAGCTAACTTCCTTAAAAACTACAATGGTATTACCCCAAAATTTTACGGACTGCCAAAAATCCATAAAGAAAACATACCACTAAGACCTGTCACTTCCTTCATCGGATCACCTATCTATAACATTTCAAAATATATTGGAAAATTCATTTAATTAGTAATTGGAAAAACAACATTAAACATTAAAAATAGTGGGGATGTCATTGAAAAAAGTAAAAATATTCAAATTACTCTAAATTACAAAATTGTTTCTCTAGACGCCAATCTTTATTCACAAATATTCCTAAAGAACTCGTTTTAAAAAATATAAAAACTAACTGGTTTAAAATCAGCGAACACACTAACTTACCAATTCAAAAATGTTTAGAATTAATAGAATTATGTTTAGACAAAGCATATTGCATATTCCAAAATCAATATTACAAAACAAATCTTTGGTACCCCCATGGGATCCCCTCTCTCCGGTATCATTTCTGATTTAGTAATGGAAGGGCTCGAAAAAGATATCCTCAAAAAACTACCTTTTAAATAATTCTTTTATTTCCGAAACGTCGATGACATTCTGACGTGTGTCCCTGATGACAAAATTAACATCCTACTTAACCTTTTTAATTCCTACCATCTCAGATTACAGTTCACTATCGAAATAGAAAAAAAACAACTCAATAAACTACTTAGACATCACTTTACACAAGAACTACAGTAAAATTATAACCAACTGGTTCCGCAAAGAAACATGGTCACGGAGATACGTTACTTTCGATTCTAACATAGCAACTACAGATAAGATTTCTGTTATTAACAGTCTAGTAGATAGAGCCGTCACACTCTCAGATACCAAATTTAAAGCAAAAAATCTTAAAATCGTCGAAAATACACTAAAGAATAACGGTTACCCAAGCAGCTTTACCAAAAAATATATCAATAAAAGATTAAATTATTTACAAGAAAAAAACCAAAACTCACATATTAAAACACAAAACAGATCTCCAAATATCGATCTTAATCAATTTATCGCACTACCTTTTATCAATGAACTCACGAAATTCTACAAAAGAACTTTTATCGATTTAAATATTTCTATTACCCTCAAATACGATAAAGATTCTTTTCATTTTTTCACAAAAAACAAAGATATAACCCCAATAGAGAAAAAAAACCATATTATTTACAGCATTCCATGTAAGTGCAGATGTTTATATACTGGCCAAACTGAACGACATTTTAAAGATAGAATTAGAGAACATAAGAACGACTGTAAAAAGATTTTAGAGGCACTTCTCTGGTTTCAAACTCACACACTTTAGACCACCAATTTGACTTTTCTAAAGCTAAAATTTTGCGCACCGAAAATAATTATAAAAAGCGCACTTTCAAAGAAATGTTCCAAATTGTGAAACATCAAAACTCTGTCAACAAACGTTCCGACACAGATTTCCTCAGCGATATATACCGTAGTTTAATTCTATCGACTAACAACGTTTAAAATATGTATATTTTCTATGTTATAAAAACAAATTTTTCCCGCTATATCTTTAATTTTCCAACTGCGACATAGGTGGCTCTAGCGAACATAGAATAATCTTTCTCCACATAACAACGAATATAACCTCACTCATGGACATGCAGTCATGGTGATGAGGAGTGCTGCCCACAATTTTATTTATTTGTAATACTAAAATGCACTGCATGTCCAGGAGGGAGTATCACACTTCTGTTATCTTATTTAATTAACAAAACAATAATGTATATTTTTTAAAAAAGTCTTTCTGAACCTCACCTTTATAAATTACAGTCACATAACCAAACTCCAAGAATGCTTATCTTAAATTGGTATTATAACGACAAATTTAAGTGGAATAACACACACAATCACATAGAACATCTTTCCCTAACATTTTTAACGAACACATCTTATCTCTAAAATTTCTTTTCGACTAAATAACTAGTTTTACTTCCATATGTATCCCTGATGAGGCTTGGTGTCACCAAGCGAAAGCTTGTTTTTTAATAAAAAACTAAGTACCATATCAGGACTAGTAGATCAACACCGTCATTCCATCTACACAATATTACAAAAACATATTTTTTCGAAAGGTCTTAGAACTGACCTGCGCACAGTAATGATAGAGTATTAGTCTATGCAAAATCTGGGTTCGTAAATTTAATCGTTTTTTTTTCATAGGCGTGCTGATAGATGCCCGGACACTTGAACCACTTTGCAAGAGTTTTGCTTAGGAAACAATAAGAGGCATTCAGAGTTGTAAAAACAGAGAATTAACCCAATTATTATTATTTAATTTCAGGTTTGAGAACTTTTTAAATTGAACTTAATTAGGGGAATGAGCGTGGTTGTGGTTGCAGAGTGTAGACAGACAAAAATGCTGTTTATTCAAAAGTACGCACTTTTACGCTCAGTTAAAAGCAGACCGAATTTACAGCATCACTGTCTAGCCAAAATAAATCATTATTGTTTGATTGAATACTCATTTGAATCAATATTAGTTTCGTGTGACTGAGCGCAAAAGTGCGAACTTTTGATTCAACAGCCTTGATGATAACTACCCTGAAGGCGTAGCTAACAGAGTTGATTCAATATTCAATGTCCCCTATACATTTTTTCAAAGCAAGATAATAATCGTTTGAATGACAGTGGCTGGTTATATTTTGGACGTATACTTATAAACGGGGGAAAAGACATAATTAGAATCATTAGAAAATTATGACAAGTTCACTGGTATCTAAATGCCAAATTATTTGCTGTTAGCTCCTGTTATTAAATGTTCACCCTTTAATTTTAGCGCGAGTTTATTTCTAAACTCAAACAATGTGAAGTCCCTTACTGCTAATTATTTTTCGGGTATATCTGTACCAGCATTCCAATAAATGGAGCTTTGAAATCTATCAATATTATTGTAAGTTTTTTTGTTTGTAAAGAATCCCTATTTTCATTAACTTATCAAAGCCCTGAATGTGCCATGACTTTCGCAAATATTTTTGTTTAAAGCATTTCCATTTACATAGCGGCATATTAGCTTACTCAATGCTTCACACGCTCGAGAATGGTTGCGGCAGAGTGAAGGGGGGTTAAAGTGGCTGTTGAGGGAAGGAGTACATTAGTCGACATAACTCAGTTCATATCACGCCAGTATGTAAATGTTTGAGCCGGTTATAACAGCGCATAGTCTACCCTTGCACGGGTTAGCATTTCGAGCCGATAGGATCTCTTGTGCGGGTATAGAATTGAAACGGCTGTACCCTTCGCTAGAAGTTGACGATAATTACGCTCTTCAAGGTCAAATACTTGTCATGATGAAACTTTAATCTATTGCGTCCCAGGCTGGCATAAAAGGCAACAAGGAGAAGAAAAATAACATAATAGAATTTTAAATTTACCTTTGAACAAAATTAAAATATGTACTTTCAAACTGTTGTAACATTTCCTTATTTCCATATTTAAGCTAAATAAACATCACTATGTAGATATACGCAGACATTGCTTATGTCTTATCTAATTTGTTCATAACGCATGCATAACTTCAGCCCTTTTCAATGCATTTTCAATATCATCGTGTTTGCAATCAAATTATATTAATTTTGATATAAGGTTTATCGCGTAAACAGATTGGTGCAAAATATGCTAGTATCGACTTACCTGTTTATACCTGCCTATCGAATAGTTATGATGGGAAAAAACTAGACAACCTAACACTTGCATATTCCATAAGCTTCATACTTTCAATGAGTATATCGTTCGTTTCGTAAAAGAATGATTGCAATTTTTAAAAAAAGTCATTTTAGAATTTTTAATTAATCATGACCTTGATTCAAATTTTTTAGACAACTTACTCACCTTATATTTTTTAACATATTCACTTTCATATAAAATACTTTTCATTATGTAAACGAATGGCTGAAGTTTGTTTCATATTTGGATTCTCTACTGCATGAAAAAGCTATTTTTTCAAATAGAAAAAAATGAAATATGGTTTTTTTTTTCTTCAAAAAATCAATTTCAGTTTTTATTTCCAAGTTTCAAGCCGATGTCAAAAAAGTTAATCGTACCTTTTTACATCACAATCTTATGGTTAAATCAGCAATTAAGCTATTTACAACAATGCTGAGCTAAAGTTAAAATGTCCGCCCGATAGGGGGTAAAAAGGCATGCTTGAGGCAAATAATGAAAATTAAAAAGCGATCAGTTGATAGCGTTCGTAGATTGTTAGACAAGTTGAACGACCTCAAAGCGATAAGCTATTATAATTTACCGGTAATTTACCACATTTCACCATAAATTACCGAAAGTTTCAGACATTTTTGAATACTCTGAATTTTCCTAAAATTCGAAAAAAAATTCTGAGCTTTCGGTGTTCCGAATTAAAATAAAAATTATAATATGAGACTTGATTTTCTTGTGACATCGAAGATTTTGTTTGAAAAATTCGAATCTTATGTTTGCAACTATAAACATGCCATTCTCAAGTCCGATTTTTAGATTGCAATATTTTTAAAATATCATATTTAGAAAAAGTCACATATTTAAAGAATAACACGCAGATTAATATATGAGGTGAATAATTGATTTAATTTATTCAAATTATATCTGCATATATGAATTTATTTTTTTAACGATTTTTCTGTATGTTTTGTTTTAAAAGGTTCATTAATAACATTATAAAGAATATTATCACTTCTAAAGGAGAAACGGAATTGTTTCACCGAAAAATATTTGATTTAAGAAATCCTTGAAGAGAGGAACAAAATTGGCACTCGTTTCAGTTAGGTATATGAAAGATCTTTTCCCCTCAGAAACTTGATTGCGCATCTTTTTCATCTCGTATTGCGCTTTAGTCTGTACGGAAAAGTCCCTCTAGCCAAGGTGCCGCTTACCTTTACCCCAGGTCCTTGGCTTAAATTCATCCCTCGCAATGCGGTGGAAGTGGGAAATACGTCAGTTTGTTTCCTGTACTCTGAAATTCGTGAATTCACGGTCTAAAAAGTCATTGTTTTCATTTTTATCTCAACTTCGTTTGTGGAAAAAACTCACGCAATTACGCCTTTTGCTGCCAAAGAACTTTCTTGAGCTCAGCTAAATTCTTTGCTTTCAAGTAAAAAAGAAAATCCACCTAATATTGAAAACGAAAGAGATTTTCCGAAAGTGTCAGAGTTTTTATTAATCTAGCAAAAAAGCAGAACTTATCGCTGATATTTTCAGGCAGTTTCGACTCTTTGTCGAAAAAACTAATAATCGTGAATGTCTCGAGGTTCACACTTTTTTGTCTCGATTTTTTCATCTCGGATGGAAAGTCGGCCATTGTGGTAGTGGCAATATCCGTTAATGAAACGTCCGTTGGTCGTTGGGGACAGTCCAATGGTCTCTGGGCGACCACCTTTTCTCTATTTGTCCTCAATTACTGTCCACGAAAGCTTAGGGCTTTACGTCGGTGAGAGCAAACGTCTGAACATTTCATGTAGGTCGTTTCAAGTTACATTTTTCTCCTGATGCATCTATGTTAATTTATGTATCCATAAAATTGAAACTTAAAATGTCTGCCAGATAATTGGACTAAAATGGTTTAAGTAGGTTGTGAAAAATTTAAACGATTAATTTAAATCTGGAGCTCATCTATGCTCAAAAAAGCATTGAGAACGGGACTGGGTGGCATGAAACGAGGCGACAAGATTTGCACCATATGTTCAGCGTTTTTCGATTCCCTGTCGTAAGTACGACTGCTTTTTATAAAGCTTCTTCCTATAATATGCCTTTACCTCCCAGAATGTGACTACTGGTTAATTTTTAGCGGAGGGGGTTCTTTTTACATGTTTTTTTTTATGGCGGAAGATACAAAGAATACTGTAATGAAACATGGGGGCAATAAGTATTTCCCATAAAGGTGCAATAAAGAGGGCAACATTTTTTCGTTGAACTTTCCTCACTTCGTTTTTCTTGGTATTCGTTTTATAACTTCTAATCCCTTTTCAGACATTATTTCGCTTTTTGCTTTCCAAAATTTTCACATCTACATTTCAGTTTTAATAAAATTGCTTCGATCGGCGTTCGCACGTTTTGTGTATTCGGCTTTGTAGTCTCCACAATAATTAATTTTTATCCAGTTTCTTAGCTTGAGTCTTATTTTTTCCGTTCCATATAAACTTCTTTATCACATTCTCTTTCATTTTCGCAAAGCATTATTTGTTCTATAAATTCGGTGGGGTTTCGCAGACAAATAAAAAGGAGAACCTGCCAGAAATACTTATCTTAGACTGTCTCATCCACATACCTCACTCACAAAACAAACTTTTACGCATTCTTACCCACGAGCTTTATATCGTGATTTCGCATCCTGAATTTGATCCAAAAAGTATTCAGAAACGGCTGCTAAGAAATCAAGAACAAGATCTTCTGTTGATATGAAGAAAATTATGATTTATTTTGGTTACATATAGCACCAGCGAGAATTGTTAGTCCACTAGTAAAATCATATTAAAAACATACCTTTCCTTTTTTGTGATTATCTGAGCAAGAATTAAGTTATGAGGAGTTCTTAAAAACCCTTTAGTAATGTTTTTTAAATTGCGCTTCCATTATTCCCTACTTGAAGTATTTCCGATGAATAGGGGCCAAGATATCATGTAATGAATATCGACTTATTTATCTTTTTTGAACAATTTTTAATTTTCAAATTTCACTTTTTTTAAGCTTCAGGGAACTATTGGGAAAAGTGAAATATCGCTAAATTGAAGTTCATAATCTCATATTTAAAATGGCATCAATAGAATAATGAAATGCCTACTGCTTCTCGAATTATTATACAAAATGTGAAAGCATACCTAACCAGAAAAACGGTCGTTGGAGTGGTGACCTCAGTCTTTCGTCTATTTTCACCATGCGTTAACAAAAGATAGAAATTCAAATGCCGCTCAACGAACCATTTCCATTTTCACTACGCTTTTACATTTTTCAATATAATCCCCTGACCAGTAAATATTTTATTATGTGCTTGGCCTCATTTTAAAGGGGAGATTTTAAACTCTAATTTATCTAAATTCCAGGTTTTCTTCCATTCACTCCCCAGGGACATACAGAAAGTGGTAGTTAAGAAAAAGAATCGGTTAAAAACCAAGAAAATAGGTCGGTCTTTTTCCCACGCTGCCTTGGCCCCTACTAAAAAAAAACTTTAAGTAGGGTTCAATCGACTCGAAATGTAATAAGCTTTGTATCAGTTTTTTTCCAATTGTCTAACTTAATTTTTCGTTCAGATATCCACGAAACAAAGGCACATATAATACATGCAGTCGAAAGTGAACGAGTTCTTCTTCTTAAAATAGTCAGAAAGCACGAAGAAGAGTGCAAAGGAGCGTTTCTGTACATTGCAGCAGGCGAAGCTACTGAAACACTCGGCCTTAACTTCAATATTAGGGTTGAGCAAAATATATGAAATTTTATCAATCTTCGGTGAACAGCATTCAAATTCTAACAGACTGATCATCTGTCTGTTAGAAACTTCAAAGGATTATCCACACATTGTGAAATACATAGCATTCTGGACATAAAATCAGTAAAGAAATCTCTCTGAGGCAGATACAAGTGTCTCCTTGAACAGATTTTGTCTTCAAATCGCTCGGCATTTAACAGTTTATCTGCGACTAACGTGCTTGCTGTCCCGGTTCTACTCTACTCGTTTGGAGTAGCTCCAAGAGCGAAGCACGACCTATGTATAAATAGTCGAGAAACACGAGATGATTGGCAAAGGAGCACTCCCTGAGAAAGCCGCGGAGTAAGTAACAGAGATCCTTGGCCTAAATCTTAAAATCAAAAGTGAGTAAAACACATTACTTCATCTGAATGCCTCACTTCTCAAAGCCCAAGTAAAAAAGCAGTGGTTGAAAAATTCCACCAACAGCTTCTCGAAAAGAAAATGCACATAAACTTTTCGTTTTGCCTTTCTTAAGTCATGAGGAGTTAATACAGGTACAGAGGGTTTCATTTTCGCTAATCATGACGGAGTCATATTTGGGCAAATCTAGAGAACTTTTGGATTTACACCTTAAAAAAAGTTTTTTTTTTACAGCACATTTTTCATATTTGGTACACACATTCACGCCATCAAGACCTAACAAGAACTGTATGCGTGATCGATTTTCACTTGACAAGGTGGATAGTTCGCTTTACAGCTCAGGTTTACTGTGCAAAATTATTGCGAAATTTTACATCTTATGGAATGACGTATATCTACAGACATAATGCAGCCCTAAGAGTGTTTTACTACCATCTTTGTCGTTCTGACGGCGTTTTTGAAGCTACGATTTTCGTACAGCAGCCTCCGTTGTACGCTCAAGGACTGATATCGTTCCTCAGGTCTTTGAGAAACGAACTATATTGGTTTCAAATTCGACGCACCGGCCGATTATAGTATGACTGCCAAGGCGAATAAAAAGGAGCAGATGTATCAAGATCAAAAAAGGGAGCTGCAGCGACTGCATCTAAAATATTTAGTCGAAATAATTATTTTTCTTCTGATCCGTGCTCCTAGAGGTTTGAAACTATCACTGACTCGTAACCTCCCGAGTAAAAATTCTTCGACTTGAGTTCGACTTGAATTGCCCCCAATCAAGACATGCCGAAGTCGAAAAGGTCGACTTAAGCATGTCTCAGTTTTGAGGCGAAGCTATACTTCAATTTATGTCTTAGAGACAAGTTTCTATGTCTTGAGGACATAAATTTATCTCTTTAGTCGAATTTGTATGACTTCAAGACAAGCCGTTTATAACTTCGAGTTTATAACTGTCTTAAAAAAAGGGTCATTCTGAGTGTCATAACAGCTAATATTTGTTAATGATTAAACAATCTTGTACTCGTTCAGACCCACAGATTCCGAATTTTTAAATTAGAAATAACTAATTTAATAATTACAAATTTTTCATTCATCAATTTTAATCTCATTTATGAGCTGAAAAATTTTCGTATTAAGGCTGGTTTACTTGAGAAAAGTAAACGTCGTCTTAGCCAAGACAAAGCTTGACTTGAGACAAGTAAACGCCGTTTTACCTGTCGTAGCCATAGAAGTAAGACAAAGGCCTATGTTTTGACTCAGTTTTGAGACGCAGCCAGAGATCGATGTCTTGGGGACGTACTCAAGACACAACCAAGTCGAACTCAAGTCGAAGCCTTTATAATTGGGTATTAACCAAAAAATTTGTTTCAATCAAACATGTGCATGCTTGACTACATAACAAAGAAATAATATGTTTGATTCAAGCATAATATATTTGTTTCGAACAGATATTTTTCTCAGCATTCCTTTACATTTTAAGCATGCAAACTTTTTTAGTAATAGCAATCACATACGCATCTCAATTTAAAATTATCTCATTGTGATATTCTAAATACTTGTGATTTCAGGTTTAAGAAAAACAATTTTTGGGTGCTAAAGCTATACATTTTAGTAGATTCTTTTAGTTTTAAAATCTTGTAGGAAATTAAAACAACAATATAAATTAATGTACAAAAAAAGTACAACATTTGTCTCAATAATTAAAAAGAGTTGTACTGCGCTGTAATTTTCGTAGTAATTTATTGTATTTATTTGCAGATTCCTATAAAAATGGTTTTAGTCCTTTACTTTTTTGTAAAAATTTTCTATTTGGTATATACTTTCTGTTAGCTTCTTCTTAAAATAAGTTCGCACAAGGATATTTATTTCAGTTGACATAACTTAATTTTTTATTAGTTATTAGCAATAAAATTTCAATAAATAAACTAATTATTGTGGGACAGACAAAAAATTATTTCTCAGTAATTGATTACCTGTAAAATTTTCTCACAATATTTTTTGGTAGGCCCATATCAATAAGTTCATTGCAAAATTCAATTTAAAATGTAATTTCTTCTTGTAAAAAAGTAAAAATTTTATTCTGCGACGCTAGAAGTAATACTTAAGAAAAAATAATATGAATAATTTTACTATGCGTCAATAAAAATAATGGATACCTCAAAATATTTGATTGAGTTTTCAAGAATTAATTACGCACGTCAAACGATCCATTTAAGTATAATAACATTTAAATTGTTGCTTTCAATTTTAAGATTATAAAACGAGAAAAATTTTATATTAAAGCTAAGACTTCTGCACTCGTTTTTGTACAAAAGACTTCCGCATTTAATTTGAGTAACAGTTTTTCATTCTTGAGAAAAATGAAAAAGTTCAAGAAGCGTCAAAGGTGCCACTTATCCAGAATGGTAAATTTCGTCGCCTTAAAGGTTAACGATCCCTGGATTCTGGAATCGGAGAAACGATTACGACATTCTCTTTTCGACGTCGTTTTTCCTGCAATCGGTCGACAATTCCAAACATTGCTCGGTAAAGTAAAACGATTTCTAGCTAGATTTTGACGTCATTCTACTACTTTTTACGCCGAAGTCTGATATGGTGGTTAAACTTAATTTTAGAGGAAGATACGGTGGAGAAGTGGGTTCGATTTTATGAGAAAAGAAAACTTATTATAATAAAATGTTCTAAAGAAGTCATTAACGTTTATTTGCAACTACGCGGGATATTATATTCAAGGAACTTATTTACGGATTTTCATTTGCATCGTACTTGTTTGACAATAATCCCGAAGATGATCTTTATTTTCATGTATTTTTAATGGCTTAGGAGATTCTTAGGTCCGTCCACTCAGCGCCGCCACCAAGGTAAATTATAAAATGGAATACGCCATATTTTTTTGCTTTTTTTTGCTCTTTAAACTTCCGAGAAAAGAGTTTTTATTCACGAGGAGAAAAAAAAGAGCAACAAAATATCGTCTATCAGTGTTTTCTAAGTTGTATTATTTTTTATGCTTTTTTCATACATATACATGTTCCGATGAATTCATTCACGTGGAAGGGTAGTTTTTCGGAAAAATTATGAAGAGGGGGAGATTTTGAAGTGCCATGTAATTAATTTGGAGTTCTAAACTATTTTTGCATTGTTCAAGGTGGTTTTCCAACTTTTAAAACGTTTTTGATGACGAGGGGAGGGTATGTATGACTCAGAGGTAGTTTTTGGGTAACGTATTATATATTATCGGAGAGAAAAAAAAAGAGAAAAAAATATCAACTAATAGTTTCTTCTAAGTTTGATTATTTTTTATTCTTTTTTCATGCATATATACGTTCTGTTGCATACGTTCACGTGGAACGGTAGTTTTGGGTTTATTATAATGAGAGGCAAATTTGCAAGTTCCATTTTATTAATTTTGAGTCCTGAATAATTTTTATATTGTTCAAGATAGTTTTTCAACTTTGAAAACGTTTTTGATCACGAGGGGTGGGTATGTATGACTTAGGGGTAGTTTTCGGGGAACGTATTATATATTATCAGAGAGCAAAAAAAGAACAAAAAATATCAACTAACAGTTACTTCTAAGTTAGACTATTTTTAATGGTTTTTTCATACATATATATGTTCCGCTTTATGCGTTCACGTGGAAGGGTAGTTTTTCGGGAAAATTATAAAAAGGGTGAAATTTTGAAGTGCCATATAATCAATTTGGAGTTCTAAATCATTTTTTGCATTTTTCAAGGTGGTTTTCCAACTTTTAAAACGTTTTGGATCACGAGAGATGAGTATGTATGACTTAGGGGTAGTTTTTGGGGAACTGATTATATATTATCAGAGAGCAAAAAGAGCAAAAAAATATCAACTAACAGTTCCTTCTAAGTTGGAATATTTTTTATGCTTTTTTATACATATAAATGTTCTGCTGCATACGTTCACGTGGAAGGGTAGTTTTGGGGAAATTATAAAGAGGGCGAAATTTTCAAGTGTCATGTAATTAATTTGAAGCCCTAAAACATGTTCACATTGTTGAAGGTAGTTTTCCCATTTTGAAAACGTTTCTGACAGGGGGTAGTTGTGTAAGACTTAGGTCTAGTTTTATGGGAAACGTAATATATGTCATCATAGAGCAAAAAAGAATAAAAAAATCTCCACTTATCGTCTATCACATTATAATTATTTTTAGTGAGTTTTCGTGGGTGGCGGCGCTGAGTGGGCATCCTGCTAGCGCCGCCACCCTTTTCTCCGAAGTTTAAAGAGCAAAAAAAAATTTTTAGCATAAAATTAGCAAAAAAATATGGCTATTCCATTTTATAATTTGTCTTGGTGGCGGGGCTGAGTGCACGGACCTGAGATTCTTCTAGAAAGTAACAATTTTTCTTTTTTTGAAGAAAATATTTAAGGGTTGTACTCGTTCATACCCACAGATGTCGAATTTTTTAATAAGAAATAACTAATTTAATAATTACAAATTTTTCATTCATCAATTTTAATCTCATTTATGAGCCGAACAAGGTTCGACGATCTCAGCCAAGACAAAACTTGTCTTGAAACAAGTAAACGTCTTCTTGGAAAAGACAAGGCCTGACTTGAGACAAGTGAACGCCGTTTTACCTGTCTTGGCCATAAAAGTAAGAAGGCCTATGTCTGGAATCAGTTCCGAGACGCAGCCAGACATCAATATCTTGGAGACGAACTCAAGATATAACCAAGTCAGACTCAAGTCGAAACCTTTTTATTTGGGCTTACAGTCTTCATTTACCGAGCATGAGATATTCTTTCTAGAGTGAAAAGCCTCTAAGTGAAGATCCAACATGAATAATCAGAAAGTGTTAGCCCTGTCTAGACGCGCTAAATTAATTCATGAAAAGAATGACTGAGAAGCTGCAGAAGCTTTTATTTATTATTACATTCTCATTATTGATGATAGAAACCGTATTAGATTCATGCGAAATTCCACAGCTTAGTTTCTCAACGAATCTTTACTTATTGTGACACCCTGATGCCGAAAAAAGTTTTTACTCCTATTTACTCCCTTTTACAGGCATTTTTACGATTATCAGACCACTGACCATAAGAACTGTAAGGAAATTTTGGTAGCAGTTAATAGAATATTTCGGTAATTTATGAAAAATTACTATATATAATTTTTTAAATTACCGTCAATTACTAAAAATGTCCAGAAATTTATAAAATTTTTTGAATTTAATTTTGGATATTTTATCTTCAGTATCCTTAAATTATCATAAATGTCTGGAAATATATAAACATTTTTAAATTGAATTTTAAGCAGTTTATGCCAAATTACCATCACTTACCTAAAATATCACCATAAATTGCCAAAAACTTTATAAATTTCCGGAAATTTATCATTTTCAAAATAAATTTCCCAAAATTCAATTTTAAATATTAATGTTTAAAATGGAATTTTGAAGAATTAATATTATGTAAACATATTTATTTGCGCCATTACCATACATTAGGAAAAATTTTCATAAGTTTCCGGAAACTTATAACTTTTTAAAATTGAATTTTCTTTAATTTATGGTAAGTCACGATATTTGCCTGTAAAATTACCATAAATCACTGAAAATTTCTGGAAATTTATAGACTTTTTTAAATTGAATTTTGGGTAATTTATGGTAAATTATCATGAATTACCCTGAACACTTCGTTGTCCAAGTGGGACTTTTAAGTCTATGGTCTTTTTATCATAGTCATTTTTATTCTTAAAATCTGACGAAATATACAGTTATTCTCCTGAGTCTATAGAATAAATTTCGGGCAACTAATTTGCTATTTACGCTGTTATATTTTTTAACAAACATTAATCCAAACACATGTTAAAAAAAATTGCAATAAATTTACGAAAAAATTCATTTTTTTTTTAAAATGAATTTTATGAAAAAGCATTTTGCACGTTTATAGTACTCAGATAGGCCGTTTCAAAATATCTTTGGTCACGGCTGTAAAAAGTATAATTATGTCAGTAACTAATAATTGACGTATTTCCGAGAGGCTGAGGCAAGCAAAATTACTAACAAAAACAAGTCGTTTTCAGTTAAAAAATTGTACACTGCAAAGTATGGATCTAATAATGCAATTTCTGTATTTCATGCATACAAATATGAAAGAAAGAACGAAAAAACACAATGAAATGAGATTTCCAAATTGTCCAAAACACTAATGCCGTGATCCAGGTGGGTCTTTTAGGACAAACTCGATTCAAAATGCTTCGTCTTGAGTTTCGCTTGGTTATGTCTTGAGTTCGTCTCCAAGACAACGATGTCTGGTTGCGTCTCAAAACACAGTCTAGACATAGGCCTTCATCTTACTTTTATGGCCACTACAGGTAAAACGGCGTTTACATGTCTCAAGTCGAGCCTTGTCTTGGCTAAGACATTTACTTGTCTCAATACGACCCTTTTCTTAGCTGTGATGGTCGAAACTTTTTCGTCTCATGAATGATCTTAAAATTGATAAATGAAAAATTTGTAATTATTAAGTTAGTTATTTTTGATTAAAAAATTAGGAATCTGTGGGTCTAAACGAGTATAACCCTTGAAAAACTTGTGTCAAAAAAATAAAAATTGTAACTTTCTAGAAGGTTCTCCTAAGCCTGGCTTAGTTTTAAAACTGAAGCATGCTTAAGTCGAACTTTTCGACTTCAGAATGTCTTGATTAGGGGGAATTCAAGTCGAACTCAATTCGAAGCCTTTGTAATCGGGCCAGGCACACAAACCAACTGACGCTAGCGTCCTTCAGCCAGCTGGACTCTTGGATCCTCACAATTTTTTAGAGTGGGGATCCATGACTTGCTCTCTCCATTTTCTAAATATTTGAAATAAAAAAGGCTACATGGACCACGAAGAGTTAAAATTACGTAAAGCATGCTTCCTTTATTCGAAATCTAATATGTGCTGAAATCATGACTGTACTTCGAGTAATGTCTGACATCATCTAATTGTCATAAAAAATATCATATATGCCAAGGGGAAGAGGGACTTTTTCCATTTGCAAAAAAATTCGCCAACAGGATAAATTACTTTACCGATTTTAGATTTTTTTGACATACAATACTAAGGTAATACAGTGACAACATTAATCATTTCAACGCTATGATTTTTATTATCTCTCAAAGAATCTCTTAAATAATGCATTTTTTTGTGAGAACTAACGAAGACAGGCTTATAGAAGTTGGAAAATTGTTTTCGGGGATCCGGCGTTTTTGTATTATCCAATGAGAATGCTATGAAAACATCTTATGTTTAGCCTGACAACGCAAGATATAGAAAAATGTATTAAGGCGGAATAGTAGCTTTGCAGAGTACCTAAATTAATTTATTGCCAGGTAGCTTAAATAATAAATATACCTTAAAAAAATCTGCTTGCTGCGCGGGCACATTCTCTTCGCACGCTGCGCCCTCGGCTTGCTGCGTTCGCAAGTTTGAGCACGTCTAGGCCGCGCGACTGTTGGTTCTCGCGCTTCGCGCTCGACAGTATATTCATCTCGCGCTTCGCTTTCAATAATGTATTTACCTCGCGATACGCGCTCGACTTTTCTGCACAAACTATTTAAAACTAAAGGCAAAAGTATCGACAATAGTATTTTAATGATTGTGAATTCTCTTTTGTTGAAGCTCCTTCGGCTTTAACGAACACATTATCATCACGTATCTCGTGCTTCGCACTCGAGTTTATCCCTGAAATTTTATATCATTCCCATAAATGTAGAATGGAATTATTTTGAAAGTGGTTAGTTGAAATAAGTATGCTTTGGAAATGTTATATTAAATTTTTGTTAACTAATTGAAAATTATAACCTTAAGTATTTTTTTAAATATTATATGTATTTTATAAGATATTATCTTAAAACTATTCAGCTTCTACGTTTTTAATTTTTTGAAGAATTGTTGCGTATCAAATTCCTTGATTTACAAAGTGCGCTTTTAGTACTTTAAATTATAAATTTGGTTTATTTTTCATGTTTTGAATTTGAATATATAAATAGGAAAAAAGCCTTTTTGGAGACTAAAAAAAACTGGTCAATTTTGGTATGCTAAAAGTTAAAAAAACGGCCTGTCGTATGAAAAAATAGGTAAAGGGAATTTTGTAGCTACGTTTTGGAATGTACGCCCTTATGAATATTTTAGTTTGCCTTGTGTCGTTTCACAAAACAGTCAATTTCATTATTTATAATGTTATTTTTTTACGATTTAAACGAAAACCACGCTTTTTATCAAGAAATTATTTTTTAAAAAATGTTAATTTTTTTTGGGTTAAACAACCTTTCTCTTATATCTTGTGTCATTTTACCAAAAATGTAATTTTTTTTATTTTTAATGTTGTTATTCACGATTAAAATAGAAACTACCAAGCATATAAAAAAACATTAATAAAAATTGTTGTTCTCTACTTTCGGTAAAAAAATGTTATCTATTTATTTTTTCTTAGCTTGTGTCATATGTCGAAAAATTTAAGTTTTGTATTTTCACTGTTTTTTTGTAAATAAATCAAAAACTACGTGTTCTATAAAAAGTGATTAATAACAAATTTGTAGATATTTTTTGGGTGCATAATGTTTGTCTCAAAATTTTTTTCCTACCTTGCATAGTTTGACAACAAAATGCAATTTTTTATTACTTTTTGGTTGATCAAAATTTGAATGATCAATTTTTCGAAAAAATTCAAAAAGTTGTTATGATAATCTTGGAGGGTTTTCGAAAATTAACATTTTACTTTTGAAGTACTATGAAGAAGTTTACAGAAAAATTTTGAATCATGAAAAAATGTGGTCTCAAAAACTTTCAAAATACGCTCACTTTTAGAATTTTTATCCAAAATGGCTGACCAGCGAACTTGACATTTAGCTTAGGACTCTAAAAGAGTGTATCAAAGGCTAATTTAATAGATTTTTTTTTTAAGTTATCGTGCTCATAGAAAGACAGACATAAAGACAGACACATTCGTGAGAACCTGTTTTTCGAATTCAAGGAGTCTCAAAACGTGAATTTTTGATAAAAACTGGGAGGGGGGTCAAATTTTACACAAATCTAATACCTTCTCTGATGAGAATGTATTATCATGAAAACATAACAATTTATTAATTAAATTTTTTGAAACCCCACACACGAGACGAAAAAGAAATTAAATGATAAAAGCTATGATTATAATGTGCCCACGAAGCGAGCAGATTTGTTTGTTTTTTTACTGTTAATCATGTTTTTCATGATTAGAGCCAAAACTATACGTCCTATCAAAAAGTGGTTCATAACAAATTTGGAGATCTTTTTCAAATGCACAATTTTTTCCTGTCGATCTTTTACCGCATTTTGCATAGTTTGGCCAAAAATGTAATTTTTAGATTTTTCATAATTTTGCATGCGGTCAAAATATGAAATTTTGATTTTTCAAAAAAATTCAGAAAAATTTTTATGATAATCTTGTAAGGGAAGCCAAGAAGCAATATTCAAACATGTAGCGCCAGGGTTAACGTTTGTGCGCCCACGGCGCACTCATATTGTGTTTCGGATCCGCCTGGACTGAGCTCGGCAGAAATATTAGGAATCGCTGTATTTCCAAGTCTGTAGACGAATAATTCGTCTGTTCATTGTGCAGAAACTTTTCGGCACCCTTGTCTGCGGGATTCGACGTGTAAACGATATCAGCCGCTGCAGCCAATCCATTGTACGGCTGGCCGATAATTCTTTCCGCCAAAGAGCAGAGCAAGTTTTCCTGCTCGCTCGGCCGACTCACTTCGCGAGCCAGCGGTTACATAAATCAGAGATAAATCACTTTAAACTCGCACTGTTAACTCCAGGTCGTCGGCTGGGCGTTGGTTAGCGCCGAGTGAGCTTTTCGAGCGTAATCGATAGTCGACGATAACGAAAGTACCCTCGGTGAGCGCACTTTGGCCGATCAACGATCTGCTGTGAAAGCAAATGGGAAGAAAGAAAATAAGGTCAGCTGAAAGGGAATTCTCCTTTTTTCCCACTTTCCAAGCCTCTCAATATGTGTGCAGGCCGAGAAAATGTACTTTTTCAAAAACCACGCGGAAAATACGACTTTGTTGTCCTTTTGAAAGGAGGTAAAATGAGCGACTTCTCGTTCATTGTCCGCGGTAATGGGAAGGGAAGAGCCAATCCTTGATAAGTATAAAAATCGCAGGAAAATTACTTTGCCCGCAGGTAGGAAAATACTTTTTCCATGCTGTTTACTTTGTTCATTGTCGGCAAAGTACTTTTCCTTCGTTTTTCTGAAATCAGTGTAGAAATAGTATCAGAATAAATAAATGAGAGTCACTATTTTAGCATGTACCTATCCCAGTGACTTATAATCATTTTCGAACTTTTCAATTATCTCCAAATCCGATCATCTTGCCTCCTCTAAACTGGCCACCGAAACCTTATAGTCTAAGAGCCGAGTCAGTTTTTGGCGAGTTATTAGGTAACGATTCTGTCACTATTTTCCTGATTGTTGAGAATATACTGATCATTATATGTGGCATCTCCAGGCGTAGTCCCGGGGAGAAGGAGTTTAATTACTCATTCAAAGTTGTAAAAACGCCTACAATGAAATATATTGTTAATGGTTCTTTTTTTGTCAGAAATTGTATAACTTGGTTCAAAATTTTATTATTTTCTTCAAAATTCCACAATTTTGTCAACATTCATCTTTTTCGTTTAAAAATTCTTTTTTTTTGTAGAAAATCGATTCTTTTGATTAAAAATGCAAATATTTGGTTGGAAATTGATCTGTTTTAGTTGGTTGACACTTTCTTTTCAATTGACAATTTATCTGTATTGTTGAAAATTCAACTATTTTATCGAAAATACCTGTTTTTGGCCTTGATTCAGATTTAAATATTTCTTGAAAATTTGTCTGAATTTTCTTGACTTTCAT
>NC_046661.1:47749132-47750686 GCF_010883055.1 Belonocnema kinseyi | reverse complement strand
TATATAATTTATATTTTATACATGAAATAACATAACCTCAAAATATACGCATATGACGAAGCGCGCGATCTATTCAAATCATGAGAATCGTCAGCATCGAAATCTGGAAATATTAAAATCCCAATCTCTGAATCTCCTGAATTTATTTTCAAAGCAGTAAGCAGATAGACATATAAATAGAATCGCCGAAGTGCTCCGACCGGCAATCGTGCACCTACGAGTTTTCAAATTCAGAATAGGAGGATAGGGTTGCGCGCGCAACTCAGTCATTTACAGCGTCTCCTACTATATTCACACGGACATAGCCCTATCATAGTATTGTACCACATCTCATTTCAGATCTGGGATCACTGCCCAGAAGGCGTCTTTTACTTCTCTAGGATCACTATCAACCGGCGGGAGCAAGCTATGATAAAAATAGCCTTCTGATTCCTACTTTCAATCTAGCCCACAGCAGCTTGGGAAACACGAAACCATGGTCTCCGAGATGCTGCTTTGCTCTTTCATTCAAAATCAGACCTACTCCTTGTTTACCATGTGATTTACAGTCTACTCCTGACCATATTTTAAATCCGCCTTTCAACACGCCGTTTTTTATGTCTTTGGTTTCGGATCCCTTTTTCTTTGTTTCAGACACACATAAAATGTCTAGTTTCTTCACGCCCATAGTTTCACTCAATTCTTTTACCTTGAGATCATTTACTCCCCTAGCACTCGAAGCACTCAGTCTCCATTCTTCGCCTGAAACATGACCTTTAGATTTTCCGTGTGCATGCCTTTTGTCATTAAAAGTTACAGTCCTTTCCGAGGCTATTTTGTAGTTTGTATTATTCATTGTTTAGATTATACTCCCAACTAACACCTTTATGCAATAAGTTTATTTCCTTAGTCGAAATCATGTCAAAGTTAAGTATCAAATCGTCATATGGTGGAGATTGTAGTTCTAACGTGAGTCCCACCAAATACTTCAGTTAATAAGGGAGGGTTGGGAGAGGGGGAGGTAAAACTGGAACCTAGAGAGTCGTCTTGGGTTTGTGTTTTTGTTTTCATGCTGAGAAGGTCACCAGCCTTCAGCAGCCTTGTGATATATGGAAGTTAATATCCGGTCGTCTTCTCAGACCGTAACCAAAGACATATTTTGTGTGTGTTTATTTTAGGTCTGCATCTTTGAATTTACAATAAAAAGAGAGTTAACACCCCCCCCCCCCCCCCCGGTTCAAAATCTCAGCGTTATTTTTAGTTCGTACGTTTAAAATTTCTTTTTTCTTTTTTTATCGTAAAATTATAATGAATTGCTATGAATTACTTATCTTTAAGTACGTTTCCGGATTTCCTAGTAACTGCATAACGAAGCACAATTTTAAGAAAGTGCATTTATAAAAAATTTTAAATCTTCTATTTGGCTTTTTCCCCAACGAAGTATATATGACCGGCCTCTTTTAGAGTTACCACGAAACTAATACAGAAAACACAAGAGAATGTAAGGGTCGATTTACAACTACGTCATATCCGACAGTCGTTATAATCATCTTGTTTAAAGTCCTCCCAAAACAC
>NC_046661.1:47742238-47749032 GCF_010883055.1 Belonocnema kinseyi | reverse complement strand
CGCATTTGAAAGAAATTAAAGAAATTGGCGATTTTGGAATTCATCTCGTTTGGATAAAAACTCAATTATTTGATTGAAAAATTAATTATTTTGTTGAAAATATAACTATTCTGTAAAAAAAGTCCTCTTTTCTATCAAAAGTTCAACTACTTTTTTAAAATTTTTATTTTGTTTTTTACATTTTTACATTTTTCCGTTGAATTGTCAACTATAAATATTTTTTGGTTGTAAAGTCTTTCAGTTGTAAATGCAACTATATTGTTAAAAATTAAAATCATAATTTTTGGGTGGAAATACTCTTTTTGTTTTTAAAATTAAGCAATTTCGTTGAAAGTTCATGTATTTTGTTGGAAATTGGCCTTATTTAGTGGAAATTTAATCTTTTTGGTTGAAAATGTATCATTTTTGGTTAAAAATGCAATTGTTTGGTTAAAATATCAACTGTACATCTTCTTGGGTTTAAAAGTTGATTATTTCACTAAGAGTTGAACTACTACTACTACTCGTCTTTTTTACTTTAAAATTAAATAATTTCTTTAAAATCCATGTATTTTGTTTAAGATTTATCTTTTTTTGTAGATCAGAAATTTTCTTGGTCGAAAATTCATCTGATTGGTTGAAAATTAACAACTTTGTTTAAAATGAATTTTTTCTGTTAAAAATTATTTATCTTTATCTGAAAAAGTAACTATTATATGATTGATTAACAATTAATCGTATATATTGGTTAAGTTGGAAAATCGTTTTTTTATAGAACATTAATCTTCTTGGTCAAAAATTCACCTTTTCCCTTGAAAATTCGTTTTTTTTTCTTATTCAATTCAATTTTGTAGCACAGTTTTTATCTGGAAATTGTTTTGGATTATTATGTGTGTTTTCAAAAAATCTCTTATCCAATTCAGAAATACATACAATTGCTTTGAAAAATTTCCTGTTCCAATTCAAACTTCGTATCATTAAAAATTGAACGATTACATTAATTTTTTAACTAAAATTTTTTAAAAATAAAAGTTACATTGTTTTTATTTTAAGTTGTTTCAGATTAATATTTTTGCATTGTTATTTAGAGATAAAAATTTTAGTTTTCCAATTGAAAATGTTAGAAATTAACTTACCATCAAAATAATTGAATTTTCGATTGAAAAAAAAGAGAATAACAAATTTCCAACAAAATAATTACATTTTCAATTAAAATGATAAATCATCAACAAAAAAAGTTTGAATTTTTAATTAAAAACTATTGAACTCATTTAAAAAGATATTAATTTTACACAAGAGTTGACTTTTCAGTCAATAAGGATTTTTTTTTAATTGTTGGATTTCAAAGCCAAAAAGATGATTTTTTTACAAAACAGTATAAACTTATTTTTAAACGAAATAGTTCAAGGACTTCTGGGTAAAAAATATAAACTTACTTTCAATGCTTTGAATTGAAGAATGAATAAATAAATTTTTTAATGTTAAAGACTGAATAATTTTGATCAATAAAAATAGATTAATTACAATTCTTTTTTAATTGGAAACTTTTTAAATTATAAATTGAATACGTTTATTTTAAGTCGCTTTATATTATTAATTTTTACATTTTTATTTATAAATCCAAACTCGAAAGCTTATTTACGAATTGACAATTTTGAAAATCGAACGGTGTAACAAAACAGTTTCATTTTCAACTAAAAGGAAAAACGAAGTTTCAACCAAATCCTTAAATTTTTAACGAAGGAGATGAATTTTCATTTAAAATTATGAATCTTCAACAAAAAAAGGATTACATTTTTTATTAAAAACTGTTGAACTCATCCAAACAGAAAAATTCTTCACAAAACAGTTGAGTTTTCAGTCTGTAATTAAAATGATGAATCTTCAAAAAAATCTAATTAACACAATAAATCAATTTTCAACCCCAAAGTTTACCTTTGAACCAAATAAATTAATGTTCTATCAAATAATTGGTGTTTTAACTAATATAATGCACAGGATAAAGTTTTAACCAAAAATGGAATAGTACAATTTCCAGATAAAAACTGTACTAAAAAATTGAATTGAACAAGAAAAAAAACAAATTTTCAACAAAATTGTTAAATTTTCAAGGGAAAAGGTGAATTTTTGACCAAGAACATTAATGTTCTATAAAAAAAAACGATTTCCCAACTTAACCAATATATACGATTAGTTTTTAATCAATCATATAATAGTAACATTTTCAGATAAAGATAAATAAATTTTAACGAAAAAAATTAATTTTAAACAAAGTTGTTAAATTTTCAACCAATCAGATGAATTTTCGACCAAGAAAATTGATGATCTACAAGAAAAGACAAATCTTAAACAAAATACATGAATTTTTAAAGAAATTATTTAATTTTAAAGTAAAAAAGACGAATTATCTACAAAAGGTTGAATTTTTAATCGAAAAATATGAGTTTTCAATGAAAGAGTTAAACTTTCAACCAAATAGTTAAATTTTCAACCATAATTAAAAAACCTTCTTAAAAAAACGTATTTTTTTACAAAGTAGTTCAACTCTTAGTGAAATAATCGATTTTTAAACCCAAGGAGATGTACAGTTGATATTTTAACCAAATAATTGCATTTTAAACCGAAAGTGATACATTTTTGACCAAAAAGATTAAATTTCTACTAAACAAGGTCAATTTCCAACAAAATACATGAACTTTCAACGAAATTATTTGAATTTAGAAACAAAAAGAGTATTCCCACCCCAAAACTATGGTTTTAATTTTTAACAATATAGTTGCATTTACAACAGAACGACTTACAACCTAAAAATAGTTATAGTTGATAATTCAACCGAAAAATGTAATTTTTAATCAAAAAGTAGAAATTTTTCATAAAACAATTTAATTTCTACGAAGAAAGACGACCTTTTAACAAAACACATGATTTGTTAATCAAAAATGGTATTGATTAATTGTCATTTACAGCGTCACCTACTATATTCACACGGACATAGCCCTGTCATAGTATTGGACCACATCACGTTTCAGATCTGGGATCACTGCTTCTGGGACACTTTAAATGACACAATAAATATTTGCGAACACGGGGAAAGAATAATTCTACTAGAAGAAATGAACGGTTGGGTTGGCATCCAAAATCAGGATACAGAAAGAGTATTAGGTAATTTTGGGGATCCAAGAACAAAATATAACGGAGATAAATTACTTGGTCTATGCTTAGAAAGGGGTCTGTTTATTACAAATACTTGGTTCAGGCATAAAATGATCCACATGTACACCTGATCTAAAGGAAATAGCCGCAGTATAATTGACTTTGTTGTTACGGATGAAAGACTAAGAGAGTTAGTCAAAGATACAAGAGTCATAAGGGGTCCTGAATGCAATACTGATCATTACCTTCTGATCTCAAAAATTAACTTAGGTCGCGGATGGAGAAAAAAGAGAACCAAGAAAGCAAAACAAACGCGAATAAAAATTGAGAACCTACAGAAACCGGATGTGCGAATAGATTTCCAAAATAAGATGATCGAAAGCATAGATAGGGCAACATGGGAGGAACGTATAAAAAACAAAGATATAGAGGGCGCCTGGTGTGGTACCGCAGTTGTAGGAAGAAGGTCTGGTGATACGTAGTGGAATGATGAAATTCAGGCTGTCCAAAAAGCAAAGAGAGAAGTGTACAAAAGAACTTTGAACATCGCAGGTCTTAATAATAAGGAAAGAAATAGACGTAGAAATGATTATAGACGCGAAAACAGTATACTTGAACGATTAATGAAAGAAAGTAAAGATACAATTAGAGCAGAAAAAGAGATAAAAATACAAAACGACTTCGAAGGAAGCGGGAAACTACTTTATAAAAAAATGAAAGGAAACAAAAGTATAGAATTTGTCAACATGAGAAATAGTAAGGGGGAAATGGTGTATGATGCAGACGGAATACTAGAGGCTTTCAGAGACTATTTTAGAAGACAATTCGAAGATGAAGCTATAGGACACCACAACTGCGATGTTGAACACGATGTGATGGTAAACTCAATTGAAAAAGTATGTGTCACTGAGGTTAGGGATATAATTAAGAACTTGAAAAACGGTAAGGCTGTCGGGGTAGACAGTGTTAACGCTGAAATGCTTAAATACGGTGGCGCGTGCATACCACATAGACTGTGCGAATTGACTAATTTATGTTTCGAGATGGGAGACGTCCCAGACGATTGGAAAGAAGCGAGTATCGTACCAATATACAAGAGAAAGGGAGATAAAAGCGAGTGCAATAATTACAGAGGGATTAGCTTATTAAGCACCGCAAGTAAAATATATTCAAAAATACGTATTCGTAGGGTAATGAAAATAACAGAAGCAAAGATTTGGGAAGTCCAAAGTGGGTTTATGCCAGGAAGGTCATGTACGGATCAAATATTTAGCTTAAGGCAAATAACAGAAAAAAGTTTGAGATTAGGAAAAAAAGTTTTCTGTGCATTTGTTGACCTAGAAAAAGCTTTTGACAAGGTAGATAAAAGTAAACTTTGGGAAGTCTTGAAAGAGTATGGAGTCAATGGATGGATCCTATAAGCTATAAAAACAATATATACAGGTAGCAAAGCAAGTGTAAGAGTCAATGGGAAACTGAATGACTGTTTCGATATTATTCAAGGTGTTAGACAAGGATGTGTTATGTCTTCATGGTTATTAATATTATTTATGCACAAGTGTTTAAGAATGGCTCTCTTCGACGAAGAGGGTGTGTATCTCGAAACAGTAAGGGTACGAGGGTTAGCGTTCGCAGATGATAAGGTTGTTATGGCAGAGTCTATCGAAGACTTACAAAGAATGTTGAATAAACTAGATGCAAGCATGAAGAGCATGGGCCTCAAAATTAACGCAAATAAAACAAAAACTATGGTGCTCGAATACCTTGGTAGCTTATTTACTAGGGTCATGAAGATACACGAGGAATTAGATAGATTCATCAACGAAGGTAAGAAGGTTCTTGGTAGAGCAGGTCCCCTTATCAGAAGTAAAAATATATCAAATAAAGCTAAAATGGCAATACATAATTCTATATCTGTACCGACTGTACTATACGGTAGCGAGAGATGGACATATCAAGAAAAAGATAAGAGTAAAATTAACGCAATTGACATGAGATTCATGCGCATAATATGCAGGAAAACTCCGATGGACAAAGTAAGTAACGAGATAATTCTAAAAGAATGTGGTGCAGAAGATACGCTAGTAGACACAGTGTTGCGAAACGAGCGTGTTATTTACTTCAATAGCACGAGAATTCTGGATCAATCTGAAAAATCTCTATCCCTTCCACACACTACTCCTTTCCCCTACCGAGTGAGTCACGCCTACCCCAAAAGGGAAATGGCTTAATGGTGTAATAATAATAATAATAATAATAATAATAATAATAATAATAATAATAATAATAGGGTAACGAATTTGAGACCCATAGGGTGATCATTATTGAATATTGTAGAATACATAGAATGCGTTTTACTTCTGTATCAAGACAAACATGAACAGAAATGTATAAGGACTACGTAGGAACAAAAATAAAATACTGCGTTGGCACTTTCTTTGATTCGTTTTGTTGTTTTGAGTCAGATTAAAACGTATGTAGCTTGGGGAAAGGGGCGGGGGCAGCGCCAACCAGTTAACAGTCAATGAGTTTTTTAAAGCTAATAAGATGTTGAATTGATCCAGTTTTTTCTCATTTCCAGTTCTACATTATTTTATACCATATTTCTATAAGTATTAACCACATAAAAAAACAATGATTTGGTAAATTAATGATTTCTAACATGATATATTTCGTCGGCTTTGACCCTAACCTGAGGGCAAAGCCGTCTGCAGCTTGTTATGGAAATCCAAACATTTAAAGAAAAGAAAATATGATGGTTTTCTTCTGTGGTATTTTATGTACTCGAAAAATTACCTTCAAAGATATCCAAAAAGAAGAATCAGTTATTTTGAATAAAAATAGAGATAGTTGTAATATAACCTCGTATTTGTTGACATTCTAGTAGAAACGGACTTCACGCAATGTTTCTACTGTAAGAATACAAAAAAACTGCATACCAACGAAATAATAATAATAATAATAATAATAATAATAATAATAATAAGAATAAGAATAACATGAGGGTGGAAGTCCGCCACCTTTTGATGTCCCGCGATAAACATGGCAGCGCCCACATGTTACTATTTTCATGCACAGTTTGTCGGCAAAAATGCTCGTGCGCATAATCAAATGGCACATCGTAAGATGGCGGCTCTCCCTACTCATGAAATTGTCCCCCCTCCCGTGGATTCAACCCCGCTCGCCCAAATTAGGATAGCATGCCTAGTCCCGTGTTTCCTATGTTCATGCATTTAATAGTTTCTTCCATGGAGTCCACAAGATAAGTTGCTGTTCTACATTGCCGATCCCCCCATGCCTGTCCCCTTGGCCAAGCTTCACTTATTTATGAGATTTATTATATTTTGGACTTCAGTTACGTCTGATTAATATACTTAGACGTTGTGTTATTGTTTTATATATCAAAATATCAAATTTTTGAACTGTAAGTATTGTCAATAAAGTTGAAAACTTTATATTTCTGTTAGCGAAACTATAATAAATTATGTTATGATAACTCATACTTAACACCTAATACAGTTTAAATGATTGATGAAAATGTAAAAGTTATTGACTTCACAATTAAATTTGGCACATTTTTACGTTCCGCTTGCTTACATTTCTTTAGAAATTACTTTAGACATATAGTGATGAAAATAATTAGGTATTTACAAACGATCAAT
>NC_046661.1:47717716-47742138 GCF_010883055.1 Belonocnema kinseyi | reverse complement strand
TTTTTTATTGGTCTTTTCTGAAATATGAGTATTCCGTCAATCGTAAAGCAGAAAAAAGAAGTCATAAATATCAAATGCAATGAACCAAGCAGTAAATCCGTCAAAAAAATTTTCATCTGTCATGATTTTCGAAGAGATTTTTTCACTCAGCTTTTATCAATTGGACAGATTCACAGTTTTATTCATTTCCACGATGTTTATCCTTCCTTTTTGTCTTTGTCAATTTATCAATTAAAAATTGAACAAATGTAATATCGCAAAGTCGATGGTAGATAATTTAGTATCTTCAAGAATACAGGTCAGTTACACCAGCCCTCCCCCACTCCTAATTTTTGGGTTTTCCGTAGCCCACTGAATTGTGCCTCAAATGCGCTCAAATTCACCACCGATTAAAATTGTTGCGCCACAAAACTGTAGGAGGTATATCAGATGTTACGCGGGGGGGGGGGGCTTAACACAGGTGAGGGGCAGTGTAACGCAGTTATTAAATCCTTAACAGTGATGTGCAATATAAAGTTGCGGACATGGATTCTTTCGTCTTCAAATGCGCTCATATGCGCCATAATTTTTTTTTGAACATTTTAAAACTTGCCCAAGTTATGGAGGTAACAAAATTTGACGAAGTGATGACCAACAAAATGAAAAGCTGGCGATTCGCATTGACGAAGAGAGTTTCCCATAGGGTTTCAAATGGGCTCATATGCTTTCTCAAATTGTTTCGAAAATCATTAGAATTGCCCAATATATAGAGGTAATAAAATTTCACAAAGTGATGATCAAGCAAATAAAAATTTTGCAGTCCGCAATGATGAAGGGAGTTTTCGATGGGGATTTAAATACGCTCATATGCGCTATAAAGAATAATTTTTGCGCCACATTGATAACCGAGGTATCAGCGACCAAAATGGGGTGGGGGTGTCTGGCGTGATTTTTCTAAGCTAATTAAATTTGTTCAAATTCATCACACCTATCTTTTATAACTTCAAATGCGCTCCAATGCGACACTACTAAAAAATTTTGCGCTAGCTAATTGACAAAGATATCATATTTTGGAGGTGTGGACAGTGTAACACAGGTGTTAAATCCTCAACAATGATGTGCAATATAAAGTTGAGGACATGAAAGTAACAAAATTTTGCGAATGATGGCAGACAAGGAAAAAAGTTTTCAATCCGCATTGATGAAATGACTTTCCTATGAGGTTTCCAATGCGCTCATATGCGCCACTTTCAAAATTAACAAAAAACTATAATCAACCCCAACATTAACACTTGCTACCGATCCACTACCCGATGAAATCTCAAAATAACCTAAATTGCTTCGGATAGGATGTCAAATGCGCTTATATGCGCCACTTTCAAACCTGACAAAAACCTATAACCACCCCCCTCACTACTACTTGTTAAATTCTACTATTCGATAATGTCTCCAAATAACTTAAATTGCAGGATAAAAATTTATAATAATCTCTTCGTATAGGATTTCAAATGCGCTCATATCCGCCACTTTCGAAATTGACCAAAAATCATAATCAACCCCCTTGTTACCAAATGTTACGATTCACTATTCGGTGATTTCTTCAAATAACCTAAATTGCAATATAAAAATTTATAATGATCTCTTCGTATAGTATTTCAAATGTGCTCATATGCGCCACTTTCGAATTTGACCAAAAACCATAATCAACAACCCCATTATCACTTGTTACGGTCCACTATCTAATGTTATTTCCAAATAAATAATAAAAATATTTGAAATCATGTACAAAGAGCCCCTCATAAAATTGTATAGTGCAAGTTATGTTATCTAGAGATATAAACGGGCGATGGATCGGTAACAATTGGCAATGAGGGGGTTGATTGTGGTTTTTTTTCGATTTCGAAAGTGGCGCATATTAGTGTATATAAAAACCTACAAGAAGATATCATTATAAATTTTTATACCGCAATTTAAGTTATTTTGGAGATATCATCGAATAGTGGATTGTAACAAGTAGTAGTGAGGGGGTTGATTATGGGTTTTGGTCAATGTCGAAAGTGGCGCATATGAGCGAATTTGAAACCCCATAGGAAAGTCACTTCATTCATGCGCATCGAAAACTTTTTATTTTTTTGGTGACCATTCGTAAAATTTTGTTACCTCCATATCGTGGGCAATTTTCAAGATTTTCGAAAAACATTTTATGGCGCATATGTGCGCATTTGAAGACGAATGAATCAATGTCCTTAACTTTATATTGCACATCATTGTTGAGGATTTAACACCTGCGTTATACTGCCCCCCCCCCCCTACAAAATATGATATCTTTGTTAATTAGGTAGCGCAACATTTTTTAGTGGTGGCGAATTTAAGCTCATTTGAAGTTAGAAAAGACAGGTATCAGGAATTTGGAAAAACTTGATTAGTTTAGAAAAATGACGGCCCCTCCCATTTTGATAGCTTACAATTCGGTTATCAATGTAGCGCAAAATTTTTTTATATCTCATATGAGCGCATTTGAAGATCTTCAAGATCATGTGATTTAAATTTGGATTTTTTAAATAGGGGGGATAACGTTATGCTGCCCCCCCCCCCCCGCGTATAACCTGGCTGGGTATCGATACTACACATATCGGATCTACACGTTGTTCAACTCTACACATTGCGTGTAGACATTATATTAAGGTGATCAACTCTACACATTTAATTCACCACCTGAGATTATGCACATGAAATCTGCACATTAATCGCACCACATGAAAGTCTTAACATTTAAGTATACACATTCAAGCAAACACGCTCAATTCACCACGTGAAAAGTCTACACATTAAATAGTAAGTCAAAAATGTGTACACATTAAAGTCTACACATTAAAGTCTGCACATTAAAGTCTACGCAGCTAAGTCTACACACAATAACTCTGCACATGAATTCTTTTGAATTTTACTTTTCGTTATTCGAAAATTCTACACGCTGAAATTGTGCAAATTAAACTGTACACGTTCAACTGTGCACATTAAAGTCTACAAGTTAAAACTGTACACATGGAACTCTGTACATGGAAGTAAACGCGCTAAACTTATAGAAATATGATTTTTGTCACTTTATTGTCATTAATGATTTATAAATAATAATAAATTATAAGCTTACATACAAATTGTCTGCAAAAAATGCTCTATTTATTTCCCTGTGAATGCACAACGGCGATATTGTTTTATGCAGCTAAAGATTGAATAGGAATGGTGTCTATAAATGAGAGTTCTATAATAATAGATGTTAGCCTCAGTAACTCGGGCTGTAGGTCCCCCTTCATGCACTTTATTGCAACCTAGTCTGTGCATATTGAAAACTGTGAGACACGCGAAAACTGGCAGCATTTTCAGGATTTTATAAATGAGGATGGTCCTGAGCCACCCCAAACTAAACATTAAATAAATTTTCATAATTAAAGTAATAAAAATTTTGATCTTTTGCAAAAACGGTCATGTAAACATGAAAACTAAGTACATTTGAAGGTTTTTGAAGCGGAGTTTTGTCTTCGACCAACTAGAACTAACCCAATAAAAAGATGTTCGTATGCCAAAGGCCAATCCAATAAATTAATTTTTTTTAAAGTCATCGCGCTCACATACAGATATACATGCAGATATTTGGGCAGGCGCATTAGTAAAAACCTGTTTTTCGTATTCAGAGGGCCTCAGAACGTCGACATTTGACAATTTTATATTGAAAACTAAATTGAATCATTCAAGGTTGAAGCTTCTGAGATTCTCGAATTTAAAATTGTTATTGCAGAACAAAATTGTAATTTGACTTTCAAGCTAATAAGGCGAATTGTTATAAAATCAAAGAATAAGTTTAACTATACTAAACAAACTCTCAAACTAAGTAATAATTTTAAATGAGAAATATTAAAAAGAAAAAAAATCGACTCCAGAATCTTGAAACTTAAACAATTCGAGTTTTATTTTGAACTGACAAAATTTATATTCACCAAAAATTGTGATATTAAAATTTTTTTAAATCAAAGCTTTTAAAATTTCAATTATTTTAGTTTAATTTAAATTACATGAAAAGTAATCATTTTGAAATTGCTAATTAAACTTTCCAAAATTCAACCAATTTTCTTCAAATTTTAAAAACATGAAAAAGGAAAAAGCCTAATTTCCTTTTAAAAACAACATACTTCCCTCTCGAGGAATTCTACGATTTTAAGTGTAGGTCCCTGCTGATTTCAAATGGATTCGGTCAGCGATGATTGTTATTCCTACGTTATTCTCCAAAAAAACGCGACGTTGATTACAGGTGACTTGTAAACACTCTCAATACGATCACCGATGGTTATAAATATATACCAAAGATTTGGATGTAACATTTACTTAAAATAATGAATTGTTTCTTTAAAATGTCATATTTTTAAACTAATTTATTTCTATGTGCCGAGAGGTCGATCACTCCAATATTCCTCATATGATCACTAAATATTCCCATACATGTATTCTTTCAATATTCTTGGTATTCTGGGTATTCTTTCTAATCTCAGATATTTTTGATATTTCAAAATATTCCGAAATATCCCGAAATATTAACCAATATTCTGACATATTCCTCAATCTCCCTTTGGGCTCTACACGTTTTTAAAGATTCCAAATTATTTAAAATGATTCTAAAAAATGTCAAAAAATTCCAAAAAGGTTAATGTATTATTGTGTAATTACAAAATATGTCCAAGTGTTCAAAAGGATTTTAAGAAATTTCAATATAATTTAACGGGATTTAACAATTCTTTTGAATTAAAAAATATTAAAGTTTATAAATGAATTTTAAAAGATTTCAAATAAGTTTAGAGAATTTTATTAGATTTTAAAAGAATTCCAAAAAGTACAAGAATTATCAAGAGATTGTGAAGACTTGAAAATACTTTTAATGAGTTCAACAGTTTTTTAGTCATTTTGAGGGATTTTCTGGCATTTCAATCGATTTAATAAGGTTTAACATTTTTAATAATTTTTCAAAAATTCAAAAGAGTTTAAGAATCTTCACGTAATCTAAAAATATTTTTCTGTATTTGAAGAGATTTTCATGAGTTTTAAGTGATTTAACAGGAGTTATTTGTTCATTTGCTAAAATTTAAATGAGTTTTAAAATTTTAAGGTAATTCTAAAATATGAATAATGTTCTTGAATTCTTTATAGTCTGTTAAATCTGTTGAAATATTCGGAAATTTGTGGAAATCCTTTAAAATCTATTAAATTTCTGAACATATATATTGACTTTTTTAATCTTTTAAAATATCTTGAAATATTTTTGAATCAAGTTTAAATCTTGATTAAGCACATAAAATACACAATAACAATTTTTAATATTTCTAAAATCTAAAATCTTAGTACATATATTATCATGAACGTAGCAATATTTTTTACAGAATGGGTCACAACAATTTTCAGATGCCCTTGCACAGCTGTAGGTTATATTTCAGATTTTTTTGCATACTTAAAGCTAAGCTAGCCGAGAGGCTTTAGGCGTTAGAAATGCGAAACTTATAGGGTTCGTCGAACCCCAGCGGCGAATAAAAACTTTCATAGCGTGCGATTATAAATAGTGTAGTGATTGTGTAATGGTAAATAATTGTGTCCTTAAACATGTGAACAAATATTAGAGTATAATAGTAATAATATAATAATACAGAAGATTAATTTCTTTGTGGCGAAAAATTGGTTATGATTTTATAGAACTGTTCTCTACAATTTCGGGACTCGTTTAACGCAATGTAAAAGAAAGACGATTTTAACTTTTATGAAACTACCCAGTGTATCCTCAACTATAGGATTAGTTCTATAAAATTTAATGGATATTTTTTCTGTATGCAAAATAATTTGAAGCTTTACGCAACTGTCAGTATGTCTTATTCTTCCTCTATTTTGTTAATTTTTTATCAAATAATTTGATTCTGTACAGGAAGGTAGAGTGTGGACCGATAAATCAGAAACAAAAACTAAGCCTCTATTGTGACGCCCCAAATGGAAGATTTGGAAATTTGTGCCAATAAGAGCGCTAAAGTAGGGACAAAAATCGTATGGAAATATCCTCTATTTTACAACCTTAGCCCCTACAAATATTAGCCTGAAGAGTCTCAAAGTAGAAGCTATATTTCGACTCGGGGAGTGTCGAGTATCCTTGCGACATTTGTTTATAATGGGTTTGATGTCAGAACATGGGGAAGTATACATTGGGCTTTTTCAATTTTATTATATATTTTTGAATTCTTGATGCAAATACATTTAAGTACTTGGTGCCCTAAGACTTTTTTTACTACTTGCGAAAATTCCGATTCTCCAAGTATTTCAACACAATTACAATTACAAAAGATGTTTTTCTACACATTAATATTAGACAAAAGCCTTAACGTGCAGTGTTAAATGCGTAGGTATAATTGCGTGTACATTAGGGTGGTCCAAAAATGCATGACAACATTTTTTTGCATGCTAAGGCGCAACGATCCCCCTAATTTCACTCCAAATCCGAAAAATAAAATTCCCTAATTTTTTATTTTTTTATTTTAACACATACCGGCTTTGACTTAAGGTTTCACATGTAAAATCAACCAAAAAGACAATTCGTCTAGGAAAAGATTAATTTTTAATCCAAAAGAATGCCATTTATATACAAAACAGTTGAATTTCCGATCAAAAAATGTTACTTTAGTAAAATTGTTAGATTTAAACAAAACACTGCAATTTTTCACCAAAGAGTAGAATTTGCTAGCAAAAGATATGCATTCTGGGCTTAAAATATGATAGTAGACATTTCAAATTTAAGAAAAATTAACTTTCAAACATAATAAATAATTTTTTTTGATAATTGTACTTTCAACAAAATAACCAATTATTCAGCTCATAAGCAGAATTTTCCACCAAGAAATATGAATATGAACCAAAAATATCATATAGACTTTTTAAATAAAAAAATGTATCAGGTTAGCTTACGGCAAACTCCAACTTCAAGTAAGTTGTTCTCGAAAAACTGTTTTTTCGTTTATTTGCGAAACACTTCAAGTATCTCTAAATTATAAACTTATATTGCCAATTATTAGTAATTGATTCTATGAATTGAGGTTAACTATAAAATTACTATGTTAAGTGTCTAAAAAGGAATTTTTGGTACCTAAATATGAGAGAAACATTAGTATTTAAACAATTTATTAACACAAGCTTCGAATTTATAAATAAATAGTATAAGGGGAACGTTTCATTTTTAAATCAGAGTATCTTCCAAATATTTCATAAAGTGAGATAATATTTATTGCAGTAGTAAAAAGAAATCTGTAAAATTCCCAAATTGGAAAAAAGCCCCGCTTTTCCCTGGTTCTTCCGGTGCTCATGTTTCCAGGCTAATTCCCGGTTTTCCCAATCAGCTTTGCAAAGGTTCAAGCAAGCTATTACTTTATGCAAAATATGAATGGCAGCTCACATATTTTTTTAGGTATTCAGAGGGGTGAACGCACCCCACACCATAGGTATCAAGGTTTCGCCTCGAAAATCCTATAATACATGTTTTCTTTTTCCCGTAATATTCGAAAGTTTCCTGTACAATGCCCTTTACTTTTTCAATTTCCACGAGGGTACATATCGTAATTCCTTTGTCACCGTATCGTATCGTCTCACCTACCGCAATCTCCAGTTCCGATTCCTCTCTCCGGATTGAACTCCCTGATCCGTGAACAGCAGGATAACAACCGGAAGCTAGTACGCGCAAGTTTGTGCAACCACAACGGAAAACTCAGTACTTCGTTTCGGTCCTTGCTTCTTCTCAGATTTATTCGTTTGCTTCACAAATAAAAGCAATGGTGGGAGACCTTGGAGCGACAAAGGTGAATGGAAGAAAATAACCTGTTCGATATACGACCGTCCCATCTCTCACACAAACGAAACCCCCGCCCCAGATTGAAGCAAGTATTTACGACTTCGTGAATCCATTCTCGACTCTCGTTTCCCCCAAGAGAATAAAAAGCCATGAGAGGGAGTTCTAAGTGAAACAATCGATCCTGCCAAGAAAGGATGCTTCCAGCCCCATAAATAATTCCGAATTTTCTGATAAATATATAAAGCTTTTGCGACAAAATTTATTTCCTAAGATTTTCAAATTTATATGCTTGCTATCTATTTAGGAGACCGGTGGCCACAAAAATATGCAGATTTTTTTATATCTGTCTATGCTTTTTCTATATATTATCTTCAATTTTAATGCGAAGTGTGCAAACATTTCTAATATTCAGGATAACCTTACAACAAAATTCCAACAAATACTAAACAATTTCTGATCAGAGAATTAATCATTTATAGATTTAAATATTTTATACATATATGTTTTGTTGATTATTGTTTTGGTAACGCTTTTTTCTGACAATTATTGTCGCTAAACCACCCATGCAAAATATTTTGCAATAATGCCTATGTTTTTGAATTTATATCTAATAAAAAGACATGTTACATCTACTTTTTATTTCTGAAACTTATATCAGATACCTTTAAGTACTTTTCTTTAAAATATCACTTCACTAACAGCGTTACAGTAAACAGCTGATATCACTAATGCCATATCATTTACGTCAAGGAACTTCTAACGTAACAGGAAGCACCACCGATGTATCACATCACATCTTCAACGTTCTCGCTCAATAGTATGATATGAAGCATTGCACAAAGATAATAAGCAGAAACATATTCTTTTAGGGCATTTTCTCGCTTTTTCGTTTGAAACCCAGAATGTGTAGCTATAATGCTCATTTTCACTGTTTTAAATCCGATCATTCGATGAAATTAATAACGCAAAAATGCAGAGATATGCAATGGGATAACCCACGATTGAACGCTAGACGCTACTTCCGGTGTAATTTGTTTGATTTTAATTTTAGATATAGGCAGAGCGAGAACATCAAAAGCAGCGAGTAACGCGATCGACGAACCACGCCCCCATAATCGGAATGGATTGAAAATAAGCAGCGCGGAAATGGTTTCCCCGTTTCCTCTGGTATCATACAAATGGGGATGAGTGAGAGAAATTGAATGTCGCGTCATTCGTAATGCTTCGTGTTTATCGCTAATCCGAATCAATTTAGTCACCATTACTTTCGCGACATAGACTGCCAGATTGAAGGGAAAAATAAAACGTTTATATTAAGCCTTCTTAATTTATTTATTTGTTCTTCATTATCAAAGTATTTTCAAGAAATATTGCAAATAGTTTTCAAGTAAATACGGTGAACAATTTTATATGTGAAATATTGAATATGTAAGAAGCCTTTTAAATTTAGTAATTTGAAATAACCGGTTACTAAAATTGCACATTTTACAAATTTAAATATGTACATGCCATAAAAATTAAACTAAAACGTCCGATATTTATCTTGAATTCATTATTTTAAATGTGAGACTGCTTAAATTCCAACCAAAAACTTTAAACATTGAAAAGTTCGAAATACTGTTTGAAATGAAAAACCTTTCATTTGTAAGCCACACAAATCTAACTCTTCGAAATTCAAGCTTTAGAAATGGTGTAAATTCATGTAGAATGCGCTCATAATTGAAAATATGAGAAAATTTCAAATGGCCAATTACAGAAATTTTTTAATTAAAACTGAATGTACTAAGAAGATTTAGAAAATCGAAACTAACTATTCCTAATCATTAAATGATGAGCATCAAAATTAACAAAAACTAAAAGTATTTTAAGATAAAAATTGTGATTAAAAGCATTTATTCTTGATGATCACTACATTTCACGCCTTAAAAATTACAATTTTTTAACTCGAATTTGGAAAAGATAACAATTCCAATTTTCTAAAATTTAAAACTTGCATGTCAAATTCCGTATAAATAAATTTGAAGTATTGAAAATTAGCAAATAGTCTCAAGTTTGTAATTCTTAACATTGATCGATCAAGCATCTTTCAGCCCGATAAATTAATGTAAAAAAAATAATTTTAGTTTCTTGAAACATGGCTTACAATTCAAATCGCTTAAAATTGTATAATTTAAAAAAAAAATTTTTCATCTATTTTTATTTTAAAGCTGCTTCATTTCCCATATTTCCCTAACCAGTGCTATTTATCTTTGAATACAATAATCTATTTTGTCACAGAAATCGTGCTATAGACTTAATTCTGGTAAGTATATACTGAAGGACAAAAATTAAACAGATACAATTTTTGACAACTGAAGAATAGAAAATTCGCAGGCAGAAATTCAACAGTTTTACCATTAATTAAAATACTTACTGAATTAAAATATTATATTCTGGTAGAAATAATATTATTCTATCAAGTAATTTCAAAAATTAAACTTAATTCAGGATAAAAATATAATAAATTTACTAAAGACCTGAGGCTTCACCATCGGGGCAACAGTAACCAAGATGATAGTTGGCAAATGCTTGGATGGTAACTCTCCTATAAAGCTCAATAATACGATCAAATTCTAACATCAAAACAAGCGTGTCTGAAACACCCAGAATCATTCTATTTCTCAATGATCCGTCATTTGACAGAAACCTTCGAATATAGTCAGCACCTCACAGAATGTCAACAAATAAGGGATTATACCATATATTCTTCTTGTTACCATATATTGTCTTGTCCACGAAGGATTGGCAAAAGCGACGACATTTCAGCTTATTCGATTGATTTGAATTATCAAATCATTCTTTCCTTCAAATGATTAATATGCATGGAAATATGCTATAAAATAATGTGAGATACCAAATAAAGAGCAAATTAGTTAGTAATCTATTCCTAATGTGAATACTGAATTAACCCTTCCAGTCTTCCTATAAACTAATAAGTTTTACAGAAAGTGCAGGCGGATAGTTTTCGAGTTTACACTAACGAAATCGTAACTTTTGCAATGTTCTCTCGAATTACTCAATCGTCAAGTATAAAGTTCGTACCTCAGAGTGGTGCTTTTACCACCTGTCAGATTATAAGGAATCGAGGCTCTTTGTACAATTGTTACACGATTCGCGGGACAAGATGAATGAGCAAGAATCGCCAATGTACCTTAAATTTTAGATCCGAGGCGATTAAAGTTTATGTCTCATGCCTGAAGCACAAAAAAATATAAATTAAGAAGGATCGAAAAAAAACTGCAGAAAGCCTCTCAAGAAAAATACTCGTACTTTAATCTATTTTTATACAGTTCGGCGCACACCCGGAAGTTGTTAAAAATATTATTGCAACTCATTTTATGTATAGTTTAAATTAAGTGTAATGGAAGCTTCTAATGTGTCCCCTAAGGGTTTACATTTTTTTGCAACTTCTTCTCTATTCCTTTACACACCCCCACACACTTATTTGGTAGTGGAAGGGGGACCTACAGTTTAATGTGGGTTCCGAACCACCCATAGTTTAGATTAAGTGTTGTTTAATGTTCGTTTTATAAAAGGTCTTAATAGCCACCTCCGTGTGAGGAGTCGAGACTATACCTAAAAACCCGCACAACCTCTCTAACTTCGCGCCAAACCTAGCCAACAACATATCATCCCTATGTAACTGCCCACCCAAACTTTCTGAACCTCCGTCTACACGAAAACGTGTATATAACTGCCAAAGCAGGTCTTCAAAGGCGGCCTTGCAAAGCAAGAAAATATTTCAATAGATTTCATAACAGTCAAAATAAAGTACACTGGTAACTGGCGAGTTATATAATTATAAATTGGCTATCATTCCATGTTTTTGGTTCATATAAAGTTAACGCTGATACAGTAAACAGTATTTTTGTTCCAAATTAGAGGCCATTCAAGTCCTTAGTATACATTCCTCGGTAAATGACTGACGCTAGGCCAACAATTATCTGGTAGCTGACCAGTAGTTCTACTGTCCTATGTTGGCCAGAAAATTTAAGTTTTAATTTTATTAAAATCATTTTTCGTTAAATTAAACTAGAACCGTTAGTCAAAAATAGCTAGTACATGAATGAGTCCTCTCTTTTTTGCCCTTAAAATAGTGTTCCAAATTTCAATGCATTCTAACCATTTTTTCAAAACCTATCGCCCTTAAAAAATGGAGACTATAGCCAAACATATAGACTTCGAAAAATCTTCTATTCTGACTCAGGGAACCCAAAAGTGAAGATTTGATTCAAACCGATGAAGTCCTATTTTACATCATATCAATACCTTTTCATTTACAATAGAAAAGTGTACACTTATTTATTAAACATGTATATATGTTACAGTATTAATTCAAATTCAATGAAAACTAGCTTTAACTAGATGAAAAGCGAAATTACCAAGATAATTTGTCAAAACTAATCTTAATTATTTAAAACGCGACGTAACCAAGTTTTTTTGTAAAAACCCGAAGATATCTTTAATTCCATCTAATTTCGTGTTTTAACCGAAAACATCAGTTAAATCTAGATTCAGCAAATTGTGCTTTTGAAAGGACTCACCTGTACTACTCAGTGTAGTTAGAGATGAGACAAATGACTCTTCTGTTACCAAGTCACTGCCAACTCAGTAAACAGAATGCAAGATTGGAAATTTAAACACAGGTTTGTCACAACACTCTTTGAATTTTGATGACCCTTTTGATTTCGACTTTGATAATATAAAGATTTTAGCTACTTTCGTTGAAGCTGAATTAGGCCCTCTATATTGGAATCTTTGTACTATATGTACAACATAACCCGTGTTTAGTTTAATGTCACTATTGACTGGCTGTCCTTCGTTTGACTATCGTTATTTCGCTCAATTGATTTTAAAAATGTAACCTAAATTATTGGAGCCTCTTTGTTTTTTTTGAGGTTTTTTCCCAATTAAAAATATGTATTCGGAAGTGATATCAAAACCGTTTCAATCTTCTTCTTATCAAATCACAATTTTGAGTTTCTAAAATTGTATATAATATGAGGTAAATTGACTTTTGTTTCATAATTTTTTCTGAAAAATTGTTAATTTTTACAATTAGCCAACTCTTTTTATAACAATTTTGTATTAGGTATAATTTGCCTGATGGTGACCAACAGGTTGAGGTTAAAACGTCGCAAGATGTCATTTTTTAAATTTCAATTAAAATACTGACTCGGAATATTCCTTGTCTTTTTATTTCCAACTTGATCGTATGACCAAAACAATTGAACTTATGTTCATATTAAGAAAACTGAATATTTCGCGATCATCATTATGTTCGACTCTAATCGGAAACATTGATCCTTCGAGTCCGATTTTTATACAAAAAACCGGTATGTAACGCTGAAAAACGATATTAAAATTTCAGAAATCGAAATTGGATTAAAATCCAAATTAAAAATCCTATTTAACGTCCAATAATCAAATTGATGCAAAATCCTGTTGAAAAAAACAGGAATCCAACGACCAAATTTTGACCACAACGAACGAACAAAAACAAAAATCCTATTGTAATATACGTTTCGGTACTCGTACAGTATCCTTATCAAGGCAAGAAAAATTTAAAAGGTATACATTTACAGCACCCACGGACAGGTGCTCTCTCTTTGATACCTGAGAATCGAATCAAATTCGATCCACCTACGAGTAGAAGGAAGTAATCGTATGTCTTGTTTCTTTGAATCTACATATGGAAGGAAGGAAATAATCGCTTGTATTCTCTCTTCGACTTGAATATTATTTATTTTTCTTCTTTGTGTTATTTTTCTTGAATCATTCATTCCTTACCATTCAAAATGATTACAAAGGAAATTGACGAACTGATCTACCAACAATTGGAATTAAGCGGTGCCATTTCATGGGTTTATGACAATTTTCAAAAATTAAGTCCTTCAAATTTTATACAGCATGCAAGGCTCTCATACAGAATCTAGATAAAAAATGGGAACAATTTCAGGAGAAGCATCAAGATGCACTTTCCTTATTTACAAAGGACGATGAGAAGTTGCCGTACTTCTCTAAAGACATTTTCAGTGTAACGGAGGAACTCTATTTAGTCGAATTGTGTAAATTTTTGGACAAAATGAAGGTCTATGATTGGGGACCAGCTTCTAAGTATGATCAAGTAGACCCTTGTCAACAAGTGAATCACGGCCATGTTCCTGACCTTCCGAAGATCGAACTTCCAAAATTTTCGGGCAATTATTTAGATTGGCCGAATTACCGTGATTTATTTAATGCAATTGTCGTGGAAAACCAGAAAACAACAAACGTTGCAAGATTGCATTATTTAAAAACAAGCTTATCTGGAGAACCTTCTCATCTGATCAGCAGCATCCCCAGTACTGCCGAGAACTTCACTTGAGCATGGGATTTATTAGCGGAAACATATAAAAACACTCAGTTGTTAGTAAGTCCTCAGATTGCCGCTTCATGTTCTTTACAGTCGGTATCTACGGAATCAGCCTCTGAGTTGAAGAACCTTCTACATGGAACGACAGAAGTTATCGATGCCTTGACTGCACTTAGACACTCCGTCGGAACATTAGATGATTGGTTGACCTACATTACTGTTCAGCGACTTGATCACCATTCCCGTCGTGACTGGGAAACCTCTATCGGAGGAGAAGTGGAACCACAGACGCTTGATCAGCTCAAGATATTTCTCACGACCCGAATCAAGGCACATGAGTCCATGAGCCATTCTACTTGTCCACAAACCACAACAATGTCATCATCTTCGAAGAGTTTTTCAAAACATCACAGATCGAATTCTTCCGCAAAGGCACATAATACTTCAAAAAATCCTGACAAAAAACCCTCACCTTATGTTAGCTGCACCCTCTCTCAGAAGATTCATTACTTGGCGTTCTGCAAAGGATTTAAGGCTAAATCTTTTGCTCAGCATCAGGAATTTGTCCGTTCGAGAGGCTTACGTGATAACTGTTTTGCACTACATAAAGTTTGAGATTGTCGCTCTAATAAAGTGTGTCGTACCTCTCATGGTCGCCATCATACCTTCATTCATGACCCAGAAACATCACCACAAATGGATTCCAAACCCATTTCTCCTCTAGGATGTTCCACGCTCAACAATTCAAGAAACGATAGAAACCCAGCATGTCAACTAGTAAATTCTCAGGTAACCTGAGATAATAGGGCAATTTTATTTCAGAAATTCGCACACAGCGTCTTCGATTACCTCGCCGGTTTGTCGCCCCTCAGCCTTGGTCTGAATTAAATGGACTTGATCTTGCTGATCCGAAACCTAGTGCAAATTCAGTTATCCATCTCCTACTTGGAGATAAAGATAATCGATGAGGATCAAGGTTAAACGGTTAAAAGCAAACCAGTTATCAGCATGTCATGTGCAACAGAAGACGCCTTATATATTCAACTTCAACGTTTCTGGGAACAAGAGGAAATAGCTCTACCTGCATCTGCATTACTGACTGCCGCAGATCAATTTTGTAAACAGCAATATCAGACAACGCATTTTCGTGATTCTGATGGACGCTATATTGTTCGCCTGCCGCTCAAGGGACCTAACAGTGAACTAGGAGCCTCCAGAACTCAAGCTGAATTACTCTTTCTAAAGTTGGAACGTCGACTACTCAAGAATCTGGATCTTCGTGCTGCCTACGCTAAATTCATGTCTGACTATCTTTTTTTAGGCGAAATGGAATTAGTACATTCAACCTTATTTCTAAGTGTACCACGTGTTTATCTATCTCTTCACGGAGTGTTCAAGGAAACAAGTACTACCACAAAACTCAGAGTAGTTTTTAATGGCTCTCATCGAACTCCAAACAGCTCATCTCTCAACGACTAGCAACACACTGGACCGAAATTGAACTCGGAACTCTCAGAAATCTTACTATGATGGCGAATGTTTGCCGTGGTTTTTTCAGCTGACATAGAAAAGATGTTTCTTCAAATTAAGATTCATTCTGACGACCAAGACTGCCAACGTATTTTGTGGAGGTTTGACCCCACAAATAAGCCAATCCGTGAGAATCGGATAACCACCGTTACATTTGAACTATTCTCATCGCCTTATTTGGAATTACGCACCAGCCAGCAACCTGTCTCGGACGAAGGACATCGCTGGCCTCACACTGCTTTCATTCTCCACCGTCATATTTATATTAAAGATGTTTTAGCAGCCGCGGAAGACGTAGATTCGGCCTTAAAATTGCAACAGGAACTTATCAATCTGTTGCAATCGGGCGGATGTCGTTCACGCAAGTGGGCTTCCAATAAGATGCAACTCATGAAATGAGTACCTGAAAATTGGAAGGCGAAATCTCAGTCTCGCTCATGGCACGACGGAGGTGAGTTTCACACTCTAGGAATAACGTAGCAGTCAGCAGAAGATGAACTGACGTTCCCTACAAACATAGCTACCCTTATAGCACCTTGTACCAAAAGAAGTCTTATCCGATATATCAAAATTGTTTGACCCTCTCGGATTAATATCACCAGTCATCATAGTCTTTAAGATTCTTATGCATAATATCTGTCTTATCAAAATTGGATGGGACGATCCACTTCCAGAAGAAATCTACCAAAGAGATATATTCGCCTGATTGAGAATCTTCGGCATCTAGATACTATCAGGATTCTTGGTTGGCTAGGCCATCTCAATGGTCTTCGACTGGTTGAACTTCACGGATTTTCTGACGCTTCTGAAGCGGCGTATGCTGCTGTTCCTTATCTGAGAACCGTCTCACATCAAGGTGTCGTTCGTTTATCTCTTATTTGCTCTAAATCAAAGGTCACGCCCATCAAACAATTATCTATTCCAAAGTTAAAGCTCTGTGGGGCCCAGCTTCTCGCCCGTGTTACCCACCATACACAGAAAACTCTCTCCTTTGAAGATGTGAGGGTGCATCTCTGGACTGATAGCACGAATGTGATTGAAAGGTTGAGATGGCCTCCTTACAGTTATTATACATTTGTGGCTAATCGTGTATCATAAATTTAGACATCCATTCCAGTTGCTTTCAGATGCTTCCAGGCATCACATACCTGGGGTAGAGAATCCCGCGGACTGCGCTACTGGAGGCCTCTCTGCCAAGCAACTTGAGGTTCACTCGCTCTGGTGGGTTGTTCCGGATCGGCTTTTAGAGACCAGTCTTCCTTGGTCCACCTTTAATTCAAATCTTGACGTCGATACTGATTTGGAACGACGTATTGTCACACACCAGACGACAGTTTCTCATCCTCATATGTGGGATCGCTTCGCTCATTGTGCATCTTCTTTAGGGAAATTAACTCGAGGGACGGCATGGAGAATTCGATACAACAGTGACTTGAAAAAATGCAGAATCATTGATCGCTCAGGTCTTCATGCGCATCCTCGAGTTCTCACGCCAGCTGATCTTGATAAGGCTGGATTGTATTGGGTTCGAAGCTTTTAGCGGGCCCATTTATCTTCTACTATTTCCAATATTTTAAATGAAAAAATCGAGAAGTTGCCCAAATGTGACCTACTCATCAAGCTTAACCCTTTCCTGGATGTTCAGCAGCTGCTGAGAGTTGGTGGCCATCTTATACATACCGTTTTCAGTCCTGATGAGAGGCATCCATATATCTTGCCATCGACGTCTTCGTTCACAGATCTGGTCGTTGACAGTTGCCACCAGCGTACGCTTCATGGGGGTGCCCAGCTCACACTAGCCACCATGAGACGTCAAATTTGAATTCTTAGGGGTCGTCAGGTAGTTAAGTCTCGCATTCTGCGATGTGTGGTATGTATTTGTCATCGTGCTGCCACTGCCACGCAGCTCATGGGAAATCTTCCTTCTAATCGCGTGCAGCGTATTAGGGCTCTTCTTCATAGTGGCGTGGATTTTACTGGTCCAATAAGAATATGAGCAGCTCCTGGACGTGGGCAAAGATCATATAAAGGCTACATTTCAGTTTTTCTTTGCACATCTACTCGTGCTGTACATCTGGAGGCAGTTTCTAATTATACTTCTCTGTCTTTTCTAGCCGCCTGTCGACGCTTTGCCTCACGACGAGGTATTCCTTCCACTCTCATAAGTGACCAGGGAACAAATTTCTTCGGAGCCGATGCTGAGCTGAGGGCACTTTTCGCGCAGGCGTCACGCACTTCGCAGGGCATCGCTGATGCTCTGGCCATGGATCAAACCACTTGGCTTCTCGTTCCTCCATCAGCTCCACATTTTGGTGGATTATGGGAGGCCGCCGTCAAATCTACCAAGCATCATCTCAAAAGAGTTATTGGAACTTCGTCTCTAACTTTTGAGACAATCTCAACGGTATTGTCGCAGATCAAGGCGCGTCTTAATTCAAGGCCACTACAAGCAATCAATGATGATCCCAGTGATTTACCTGCGCTTACTCCAGGCTACAATGTCGCCTCCCTATAATCTATGGGAAAATATATGCAGTAATAAATAGCGATAGATACAACAATCGAAGCAAAACTAGCGTATTAATGATGCGTTCAGTTTCTGAAACTATTCGTTAAGACTTTTTTTGTTCTGAATTTCCGTATCACCAGATAAATTCTGGGTGTACGTGCTGACTTTCCGACCCCCACGCTTAAAAGACTTTGCAGAAGGACAAACGGGCGCTTAACACCACGACTTTCCTGGCCCTCGACACAAGATCCTAATACGGAAAGACGTGCATCTGTGCCTGATTTGGAAATATTGTTCGACAAATGGAAATTTACGCCAAAGAGTCAATTGGCACATCCACAAAAATGACATTAGACAAAAGGCAGATTTCTGAAAATCGACAAAAGATCGCGACACCTCTATTACCAGAAATGTTAACCAGAACAGTTTTAACCAGAATTCATTAACTCGAATTTTCGAGTCATATTAACCATAATTTCGGATTAAAATAACTAGAAGTTTTTTAACCAGACGCATCTAGTAACTTTAACTTAAATTTTCTTTTAAGTGTACAATTCTTAATTTAATTAGTTTTATATTTTCATACTATATACGAATGAACATTATTAAAAGAAATGTTTCTTTGAAAAAAAATTTATTTTAAAAACGTCATTGTCTATGTTCGTGGATTAAAAATTTTTCTAGTAAAAATGTGGTCATTGGAAGTTCACGTTAAATCCATTGATTTGATTGTTGATCTCACCTGATTGTTTTGCAATGCTTATTCCTTTAGGCAAATAGTCCAAGGCAATCGAACTCAGGTAAGGAGTAGCGGCCAAGTTTGGTGCAGCATAAGCAACGATGAGAAAATAAACCAACATACGCCCACTTAATACACAAGCCATCACGCTAGGGACGTTCCTGGATACGGTGCGTGACCAGAAAGCTAATCTAGCTCACTTGCCAAATGTAGTAGAGTCCCAGAAGCTCTGCTAGTTAAATACCCATGTATTTTGCTATCCCAAATTCTACAGTTCAACATTCGAGTTTCACCTAATTTGTTTGCTTATTTATCTATCTGTCATGTTCAATTTAATAATTTCGTAAGGTCTTCAAGTTGCGTTGGTATATTTCTAGTAATTTTCTAATTGAAGGAGATACTTGAAAGATATACTCCGACGACTTGCAAATCATTAAAATACCTCATTAAATATATTCTTGGATTAAAAACTTAATGTTATCTTTTGAGACCAGTCTGCTCTAATCACTATCAGATCTTAGTTATTATAATTGAGAAAATTTGGTCAAAAAATTGTATGCACATACAGTCAAGTAGAAATTTCGTTTAACATTTAAATAAAAAACAGGAGTAAAAACCTTTTCTCATGCATGTTGAAACGTGATATGAGCAATCACGTTGGAATTTTCACCTTATGTTTCTACGCATCACTTTGTTTCTCCATTAAATTTTCAAAATTGTAATAACTAGGGTCCAAAGATGAGATCAAACTGTTCTCGCAACGTAACAATAATTTTTTTACCCGGAAATATATTTAAACCTTTAATGCACAAGTTTTTCTATTGGTTATTTTTCGATAAAAATTCTTACTCAAGGGATTTCCGGGGCCGCTAAGCACGAATCCGCCACTAGAATTTTAATATTTTAATTCCAGATGGCGGATCAAAAATTTTTTTCAACATATACTTTGCTTTAAAAATAATTACTTGGAGGTTTTTGGGGTTGCTCAACATGAATTTGAAATAAACAATTTTAATTGTTCATAATCCAAGTTGGAGAAAATTTGAAAAAATGTAAATTCTGTCCACAGATTTGTACTCAGCGACCCCAAGTACCCCCGAGCAAAAATTTTCAGCGCAAAATATTATATGTTTACGCTTTTCGTTTGTCTTTATGAATCCGCCATTTTGTATTTTCCAAACCAACAGCAGATTCGTAATCAGCGATCTTCAAAACCCTTAGATTCCAATTTTCATCAAAATCCACCAATAAATAAGGTGGGAAATAAATAACTCCGAAAGAAACGCGTTTTTTTGGTATTTGTTTATTTATAACCAACTAACAACAAATGAAATATTAATTTTAATCAAGTAGTATTAGCGAAAAAGCTCTTAGCTAACAGAAAAGTCTATAAACGTCTATAAGTACCAATAATTATAAGTTGTATAGATAAAAATAGGGGATAGGTGTTCCGTATACGGACCACTATGCAGCTAAGGGTTAATAATATTTTCTTAATGATCTGCAAGTCTTCGGATTATACGTATCTTTTAATTTTCCACTTTCCTTAGTACCTCCCCGGCGTAAAAGAACATAAAATACTACCATCTCACATTACCTTCTTTACATCGCAGTTTTCTACTAATTCAAATAGGACTGAATCGCTTACTGTCAACTAACAAGGTGGCCACTAAATTGTGAAAAAATAATTAAGCTACGGAAAACTAGAACCGCCTGACTTGATTGGACCTCCTTTTACAGGAGACCACTAAGAGAAAAACTATATGGGAAACATAGATGAAAAAATTGATAACAAACAAGTTGATCCAAGGGCATTTTTAAAACAGGTTCACGTCGACTGATGTTGTGTAAAGTTGTGCAGTGACTTCAATTCATATCAGTGTGTTCATGTGAATTCAAGTGACTTCAGCGAAGGTAAACACCTGAATTAACGTTTTTAAAACCCCTCGGGAGTCTCCTAAATTCACATAATTCTACTCAATGAAATGGATATTTATCTCTTTAATTTATTTTTCAATTTGTCCGGAAACCTCTTGTACTTACCTTGTATTCTTAGGTGTTTTTGAAATTATTGATAATTCCCTAGAATCTTTGAAAACACATGTCAATCTTACTGAATTCAATTAACTTTATCAGATTTTTAAGTTCTTTTCAATTGACTTACATTTTTATGAATATCATCGGATTCTCCTCAATTCCCTTAATTTTCTGCAAATTCACAAAAAATTTCTGAAATCGGTAGAGTTTCTTCAATTGATTTTTTTTTGTAAATTTATTTGAATTATTTTAAACTTACCGTGAATTGGCTTTCTAATCTTATATAAAATTATCCTGAATTAGTTCAAATTTACTTATCACTTTTTGGGTTAGAAGCACTGCTGTACAAATGTACCCAACGAAAAATGCAATTTCTGACCCTGAGCTAGCACACGCTTCTTTTTGTCCCTTTAAACCATTTTTTCAATAATGCATATATCATAAATTTAACTTTATGATACAGCATTCTCCTTGTTCTTAAAAAGCTACGAGATTCGTGTATAAATGAATCGTATTCTCTCTTATGGGAAGTGTTTTACGTGAGCGAGAAAGTTGGTGAACGATTGTATCCCACTGTAGGGTTAGATGGCAAAAAATAAATAGGTGCATGCGAGGGTTAAAAATGTACAAAATTCAAACTCCGGTCTTTAAATAACGATATTCAGACAAAAAAAAAGATTAGTCAAGAAATAATCAGAATAAAGACAACGAATTATGACAATTACGTTTTGCGGCCACCCTGGAACGTTGTGTATTTAAATACTAGTTTATGAATTAGACAAAGAGGGGAAAGCCCTCGGGAAACTTGCCAAAACTCAACGAAAGAAGAAAAACCTGCTTGTAATCGTCCAGCCTCGGTATTTACTGTTTCTTAAAATTAAAAGATTTATTAAAAAAATTATAAGTAGAAATTAAAATAACCAATAATTCAAATACTGGTCCTTTACATGTAAGGAAAATTAAAACATGTAAAAGTCCTCATCGATAAAATGTGTAATTTAAAGTATTTGGAAATAAAGTTCAACTCATTAACTAAAAACTGAAATATTTAAACTCTAACAATATTAAGTAGAACGTATCGTGTTGGAGCAATATAAGAAAGAAAGTGGTGAAACGTATCTATTCAGCAATATAGCAATTTCCATTTTCCAAGATAGGTACGCAATTGCAATAACCCAATGAAACATTCTATAATGTATAATTACAAATTGAAAGACTTAATTTAGTTCTAGGAAGTTTAAAATAAAACTTTAATTTTTTAATTAAAATGCTATATTGACAAACTACAAACGTGTTAAAGATCGTTAAGTTTCCATCATGAATATACTTAAAATTTTTCATTACCAATTCAATTAGACATTGGAAGCCGGCAAAGTGAAACAATTTTAGAATTTATGCTTTAGCATTTCGCAGCTTGGGAAACCATTAAAGACTCTTCAAACTTTTTACGCTGAAGAATTTTGAAATCTTGAAGTGAAGAAATGTTGAATATGATGGAAATGGTATCAAGTATCAATATTTAAGTTAGAATAAGAATTTGAAACTTACGGAAATATATTCAAATAAGTAAAGTAACGAGACATTAAGAATATATCAAAAATAAGGTCCCAATTTGAAAATAATATTATTTACATTAATTTCACAAAACAGCTAGAAGTAAGAATCAAGTGGCAATGAATTAGGATATAATAAGCAAAATAAGGAGCGAGTATCGACGAGTCTCGACGAGGCGACGAGCCAGAACGTTGTCAACGCGTTTGTCAAATAAATAATTTGAAATACTCGAAAATGTTTGATTTTTTCAGAGTTTAATAGAGAATGAATAACCGCTCGACATAATTTAATAGAAAAATTCCATTTAATGTTGAGAGATAATGTATACTACTAAATAGTAATAAAATTTTTATTAAAAGTAAATAAATTTACTGAAGTTTTACTATCAAAATACAAAAAATTTAATAAATTTATATTTGAAAACTTGCTTTCTTGACAAACTATGTATTATAGACAATTATTGGCACCCCAGAATTCGGATACCTCAGCGAAGTCTAAAGGAAATTTTTTTAGCTTAAATATAATTTTATCAAAGCTGAACCAAACTGCACTTATTTGAAAAACTTTTCTCATTTTTTACTCATATACGCGTAATAAGTTAACATAAGCTGAAAAAAGATCGACAAGATACACTTTTGCCAACTGGGGATTCGTTATACGCAGAGTTAGTTAATAATACTATTATAATAAACATTTTAAAATATTCATAATCAATTATTTACTTATGAACACCTTAGTTTTGACTGTTCCGATTATTGAAGTAAGTAAATCAAGTCTCTTAAATTCCACACGCTATCAATTACTATATATCCAAGCAAATTCTCAAATCTTGAACATTTTATTTGCTTAAATCTACATAAAGTTTAAATGAAACTCTAGCAATAGTTGATAATTTGAAATCAAACTAAATCAATTGATTTGTTTCATTTCATTCAATATCAATTGATTTTTCTAATGAACCTTCTTTTAAATTACGGCAAAATTAAATTTATTGACATTTCTTGGATTTAACCCCTTAAAAAAATAAATTGGTCCTTCCCCGCCGCAAGAGCCATCTTTATTGGTCAAAATATAAACTTTTAAAAATTTGAGGAGTAAATGGCTAGCGGAGTAGAGCGTGCTATTTTTGGGAGTATAAAATCAACCCAGTATTGAATACATTCAACTCCGTATATTTTACTTCAGAGTAAAATAGACTGAGATAAAGGTTCTGTAGTGCATTCTGAGTGAATATAATTAATTCGTACAGCGTAGAAACAGAATCTTAACCCATGCTCAACCCGGAGTAATAAAGTATCGTGGAGGCCCGGGTAAAAATGATTCGACTTGAGTTCGACTAGGTAATACCTTGATTTCGTCTCCAAGATATTGGTGTCTGGCTGCATCTCAGAACTGAGTCGAAACCTAGGCCTTCGTCTTACTTTTATGGCCACGACAGGTAAACGGCGTTTAATTGTCTCAAGACGAGCCTTGTCTTCACTAAGATGGTTAGACCATTTTTGACTCGTAAGTGGGAATAAAATTGTTAAATGAAAAATTTGTAATTATTAAAATAGTTATTTCAAATTAAAATATTCAGAATCTGCGGGTCTGAACAAATATAACCCCTAAAAATCTTCTTCACAAAAATAAAAATTTTAACTTCCTAGAAGGATCTCCTAAGCCGTTGGAAATACGTAAAAACAAACAATATTTTCAGTATCATCGTCAAACAAGTCTGTAAAGGAATCAATACGACGATCCAGCAAAAGCCTCGTGGACCCTAAGAGCACGGAGCGACCCAAGGACAACCGCCTTCTGCATTTTTCCCGCAAGT
>NC_046661.1:47716437-47717616 GCF_010883055.1 Belonocnema kinseyi | reverse complement strand
ATTTTTAGTTTGTTATAAGTACAACTGCAGGATATCGTCAGGAGCGGGTGCTAATCCGAAAAACTGCACCCGATCCCAGAGAAATCGTGGTAAAATTTGAGGCACAACCACGTCTCACGATAGGGAGATGGATGATTACAGTTAGTAACGGTATCAATACGACGACCCGGCAAAAGTCTCGTGTACCCTGAGGACACGGAGCGACCCAAGGACGACCACCTTCTGCATTTTTCCCGCAAGTGATTTAGCATTTAATTCACAAGCAGGGATGTTTTTCAGGCTACTAACCAGTGAAAGCTTGGCAACTCCAAGAGCGCTGATAATAAGGAGGATTAGTTTAACAGAATATTCCGGATACAATCGTCGCAATTTCCTCATAATTTCTATACACGTCTCTTTCTCTTGATTCTCCTTGGCTATGATGTTTTTGTCAGCAGCAGCCGAAAATTCGATAACAAACATGATTCGCTTCTGCAAATCAAGAAGAACCATGTCAGGCCTCGAGTGTGCAACGGAAACAATTGCCGAGAATATTAAGTTCCAGTATATGCGGCACTTCCCATTCTCGACAATTGACTCGACTTCCCTAGAAGTGTTTAGAGGAGTGATATTAAGGTTAATGCAGTAAGATTGACAGAGATGGTAATAAAGCACGCTTAGTGCCGCATTGTGCCTTTGAATGTAGGTCGTTCCCGCATGACTTGGACAACTAGATAGTATGTGAGCTAAGTGATCGGGCGAGACTTCAAAAAGGTGATTTAAGGAAAGCAAAAGTTAGCTCACACGACATTGACTGATCCTTCACATTTCTGGGGAAGATGCTGTGCATCCTCTTATGGAGGAGCTGTGCACGGAAGTTTTTCTCTTGTGCTCTCTCAATCCGTGCTTTTAAGAGCGAGTACTCGAGATAGATAAGATATGATGTATTTTGCTAACCCCTTATACTGAAGTTAAGTCCGAGTGTTTCAGCAGCCTCCTCCGCTGCTTTGTACAGAAATGCTCCTTTGCCTACTTCCTCGTGATTCCTGACCATTTTAAGAAGAGGGTCTCTTCCATTTCCGACTCTATGTGCTGTACCCAGAATAATCCTGTTGTGAAGACATTCAAGAATCAATATTCCGCGACCACCTTGACGGGGTGTAATGTAGAGTCGCGGAACAGAAGACTTTAGATGCATGC
>NC_046661.1:47708971-47716337 GCF_010883055.1 Belonocnema kinseyi | reverse complement strand
ATTACAAAGTTATTTTACGGTTCGATCGAAATCGAGGCCTTCTGAATTCTCCTGAGAGCAAGGAAATCTTTTAAACCATTTCCAAAGTCCTCACCTTTGGTCAACGGGTTAACTACTCGTGAATAAGGATTTACACGTTTATTGAATTCTAAAGAATTCTGTCGAAGTCTTTGAATTCAGTTAAAAACTTTAAAATTTTTTTTAGAATTCCCTTAAAATCTTTAGAATTCACGTTTAATTGTTATAAATCCCTTCGAGCCTTTTGAATTCTGCAGAATTTTCTTTATTTCCTAATAGACTTCAAGTGTAATGTTTTGAATTCCCTTGAAAATTTTTAAGAATTCTCTTGAAATACTTAATATGTAACTTGATTTATTTTTAATTTTCTTGATTCTTCTGAAAACATGAATTTTTCAACTATTTTGAAATTTAGCAACTTTGGTTGATGGACGAATAGCTACTGGATTATGATGCACACGTTTATCTTTAATTGTGCATACTTCTGTAGAAGTAACTGAATTCAGTTTAAATATTTTTAATCTTTTAACACTTTTTTTCCTCTTAAAATCATTAGAATTCAGGTTGAATTATAGTAGATTCCTTAAAGTCTTTTGAATTCTGCAGAATTCCCTCGATTTCTTAGGCTTCACGTGTAATCTCTTAAATTCTTTTAAAGATCTTTGAATTCCCTTGAATAATTCATAATATAAATTGATTTATTTTTAATTGTCTGAATTCTTCCGAAAACATGGAATTCTTTTGAACTATTTCTAAATAAATCAACTTTGGTCGACGGTGTACTACAACTGAATTAGGATGCACTCATTTTTGATTAATTCTGCAGAAATCTTAAAAAATCGCCAAATCACTTGAAGTCATTCAAATTCGTTAAAAGTTTTTTGAATTTTCTTTAAATATTTAGAATTTACGTTGAATTGTTTTAAATTTCTTCTACATTCTACAGAATTCTCTCGATTTCTGAGAATTCCTTTGTAATCTTTTGAATTCTTTTGAAGATCTTTGAATTCTTTTGAATAATTCAGGATATAACTTGATTTATTTTTATTTTTATAATTTCTTCTCAAAAACATGAAATTTTTTTCAATTATTTCTAAATGCATTAACTTTTGTCGCCCGTTTAAGTACTGCTTTATTAGGATATACACGTTTTTTTTTCTAATTCTACAGAATTCTGTAAAAATCTTTCCATTCACTTGAAATCATTTAAATGCTTATAAAGTTTTTTAACTTTCTCGAAATATTTAAAATAAAAGTTCAATTATTTTAAAATCCCACAAGTCTTTTGAATTCTGTAGAATTCTCTCGATATGCAGGCAGTTTTTTCAAATGTATGACAGACAAAAATATGACTACTTGAATTTTGTATGTGTTTGTAAACTACTTATGTTAATCTAAAGGAATAAAATTGGTCAAGAGTGAGTTAAGTTTATACTTTGTTTGTGGTTTTTCTTTGTTATAATTTTTTTATTTATTTACACATTCTAGTGGGAAAGTGTTTTTCTCAAATCTGGCTATCTGTCAAGGTGAATGAATGTATTTTAACACTGGAATTGTTTGACACTTTCTGTTCAATTAACCTTGAAATTTCTCAAACCCTTAGGATCCACAAATTTTGAATACGAAAAGTGTACAATTTTACGTATTGATAAAAGAAATTTCACAAAATGACTTCATATTATTAAATGGAATTTTCTTATTCAAACAATTTAATTTAAGGTTCAAGATAAATTATCTAGTTAATTTTCTTTCTTTTTTCTGCAGCACTTATTTGAATTTTCGGTCAGAAAATAATCCCATGAGTGTATTTATTTGATATTTTCTTTAATATGTAAATATCTAAAAGAATGAGTTTTGTTCATAATAATTTTTCTTTAAAAGAAATTCAAACTAATGTTAACACATTCAAATGTTTCTTTCTGTAAACAAAAGATATTTATATGTCGTTATATTTGTTTTTTATCTACATGAAAAATAAGATGTTTCCAATCTGTCAGACAGATTTGATTCTTCTGAGCTCACTGAATTAAAATGTTGGAATTTCTGTTTGTATTGTTTTTCACGTTTATTTTAGTTTCTTTTAATTAAAATTATTTTTTTGTTCTCGTTCGTGTTCTTTTCTGTTTATTTGACGTTCCTTTACCATTTCAACGGTATCCCAATCGCTAAAACAAACCAAATCCACGAGTCTTTATCTATTTGTATCGGCGATTGATGGGAACTGGTCAGTTGGTTTCTGAGCGTGGTCGGAAACATGGGCTACCTGCAGAACAAGACAGACAGGTACGTCGGTATGAAGATGCTGTCCTGTACCACGTCTACCAAAATCCTACAACATCCACACGCATAACTTCTCGGGAATTGGACATTCCTCGCTCTGCAGTTTACAGAATCATCAAAAGTGAAAAGCTTTATCAGTATCACTACACGAAGGTCCAGAAATTACAGCCTGGTGGGTAGAATATATAAAAGAAAACTTAATTGTTGAGACATTTTAAATCTATTGTCTAATACAAAATTCCTATTGATTTAATCCAAGTAATTGATAATAACACGCTATACCGTGCATTTAAATTTGTAGGTGACCACGCCAGAAGAATGGAATTCTGCACCTGGATCATACAGATGAATGATAAAGCTCCACAATTTCTATCGAGAATTTTGTGGATGGATGAATCGACATTCACTCCGGAGGGGGTCTTCAACATCCACAACGAGTACCATTATGCTCTAGAGAATCCAGAGGTGACACGAAATCGCGGTTTCCAGTATAGATGGAAACTTAACTTCTGGTCCGGTTTGATTGGAGATAAACTGATTGGTCCCTATCTGCTTCTCGATTGTCTTTCTTATAAAACTTTTTTACATTGCAGGGAGAAATTAATGCAACTTTCTTGTGAGAAGTATTGCCAGAGTTACTGGATGATGTTCCACTGATCATCAAGCAGAATATCATCTTTCAGGACGACGCGACGGTGCTCCTGGACATCGCACTCGTCCCGTCACAAGTCTTCTGCCGGAGCAGTATCCTCGATGGATAGGAAATAGTAACCATAACAATCCAGTTTAGTGGCCTCCAAGATATACCATTTTTCAACACTAACGTAACACATAATCAGCGGCCCACCCACCTAAATTGCATTCCTGTAAAATAATAAATATAATACAAATGCTTTTTCCCCATTACATTTTTAACAAAATACGTTTGCAGATCACCCCAATTGACATCTGTGGATTTTTTCTTCTGGAGTTACATAAAAGACCAAGTACACCATACCGAACCCGAGGACTAGATGGATGTCATTGCGAGACTCCATGCTACTGTTGCCACCATGGACACACCGATGATGGGAGGCAGTGCATCAAAAGCTCTTGCGCATTGCTCACCTCTGCATCGCCGAACGTGGAGAACAATTCAAGCAAAAGAGTATTTAAGTGGCCCACATGGCCTCATTTTTTAATAACAACAAGACTACAAAAACAGGAGCATGTACAAACGTCTATTTACAAATCCGTACGTTCGGATGTATTCACTGCTCAAAAGGAAGCTTCGAACAATTTTTGTGTATAATACATAGGTCATAAACCCTAATAAAATATTATATAATATGTTAATTTATTAAAATAGTTTTTATCAAGCATTATTAACAATTTAAGTGTTACTAATTTGTACTGGTGTGAGGATAAGCCACTGAGCATCTTATAAAAATGTGCACGTCTTCAATACCCTAAATTATTCCGGCGCGGGCAATGCTGCCGTATGCAGTAATATGTCCAAGGATTAAAAGGTGTTAATATTATGTATTTTGAGTCGCTGAATCCGAATATACCCGGATTTTTTCGAAAAAGTGGTACGTTTTGTTTAAATCGAAATTATTTAAACAAATGATAAAAAATTGACTTTTTCGATCTGGACAATTTTTTTCTAGAAAATATGGCCCATTTTAAGACAGAGAGGTCTCTAGCAACTCTTCCGTAAAATGCATATTTTAAAAGATAGAAATTTGTTAAGGTCCGAAATTTAACGTTTTTCATTAACTTTGAACGTTAACAACATTTGACCTATTCAATATTTTTGAAAATTAAAAAAACGTACTCATTTGTTCAAAGTTACTCTATAACCTGATGTAATTCAATATTAGCACAGACCCGGCAGAGATATTTTCGCGACTAATAGTCAACACTTTTCCGACGTGTTATCAATAATAACTTATTTTTAAACTGATATTTATTTAGAATTCAAACCCATTCCTGAATTAGCGACTGCGCGCGGCCGAGCACATGTGACTACAACGCGTGCAGCGCGCAAGAGCGATAGGTGCGTCGGAATCTGTCAGTTTATTACTGAAATTATTTAAAAAATACATTCAAGAAAATTGTCTTTATGAGTTTTTCTTGGTAAAAGCGACGTGAAAATCTCTTCGTCGGTGGTATATTTGCAGTTATAACTGCACACCAAATAAATGATTTCTTAATTTTTGATACCTGCGTACACCTTTCAAACACGATTAAATGACAAATTGCAATAACTAGTTAAGTAATTACGACTGGATCGGTCCTCACAGGGGTGACCACTAAAAATTTTTATATTCTACAATAAGAGATTCAAGTAATCAAAGAGAATTCATTTGCTTTTTGAGAATTCAGAGAATTTAAAATAATCCAAGTTGTATTCAAACGATTTCAACTGATTAAAGGAATTAAATAGTTTTATAAGAGTTCAAAGAATTCAGAAGAATTCAAGATTTCTGAAAAATTAAAAGAATTCCAAAGCGTTGAAGAAATTTTAAAAAATTCAACGTATATTCTAAAGATTTAAAGAAAATTAAAAAACTCTAAAGAAATTTAAATGACTTCAAGTAAATAAAAGATTTATTAAGAATTGTGCAGAATTAAGAAAAAACGAGTGCATCCTAATTCAGTATTAGTTCACCGTTGACCAAAGTTCATTTATTTGGGAATAGTTAAAAATAATTTCATGTTTTCGAAAGAACTCAGAAGATAAAAATAAATCAATTATATTCTGAATTATTCAAGAGAATTCAAAGACCTTTTAATGAATTCAAAAGATTAAGGTTGAGTTCTAAGAAATCAATAGTATTCTGCAGAATTCAAAACATTCTAAATAATTTGAAATAATTTAACGTGTATTCTAAATATTTCACGAAAATTAAAAAACCTTTAAAAGAATGCAAATGATTCAAAATCAACTCATACATTCGTGCAGAATTCTGCAGAATCCAACAGAAACGTGCGCATCGTAATTCAGTAGCTGTTCATATGGCAACGAAAGTTTCCAAATTTCGAAATAGTTGAAAAAACTTCATGTTAAGAGAATAATTCAGAGAATTGAAAGTAAATCAATTTATATTCTGAATTATTAAAGAGTATCCAAAGATCTTTAAAAAAATTTATGAGATTACACGTGAAGTCTAAGGAACCGAGAGAATTCTGGATAATTCAAAAGACTTGGAGGAATCTATAATTATTTAAGGAGATGTGATACTAACAGTTTCCCCGGTTTTTTCCCACAAAAATAAAAATTTTTAAAAACTGAATTCGGAGATGCTATAAAATATCATGACGGACGTCCCTGGACTCTTTTTTAAGGAATAATAACAAAAAAATTTATTGTGCTAAATAAAAATTTTATGCACATGCATTATTTTGAGGTTACGTCGTTTTTCATCTCTGCCTTCCCGATAATCTGGAAATTATTTATGAAATAAACTTTTTTAAATTGCCTGCAAACAAGGTTAGTTCCGGGAGATTAGTTACTATGTTTATTTGTAAGTCCAAAGTTTTCGGCCAAAAATATTGTGTAATTTGAAAGTAACGCTCGGGTGAATTGTAACACACATAACCTCGAAATATACACGCACGTTGTTAGCAATATCAAACATTTTTTGATAAAAAAACACAAAAAAGTGTGTGGGGACGTCCGTTAGCATGTTCGCTATCATTTGCCAGATTTTGAAGGCAAAAATATTTCCTATCCTAGGAAAAAAGCCGGGGGAATCTAACACTGAAAAAATCGATTCTATATCCTAAGCGCTCTGCAAATTAATCACATTTTGCTAAATTATGACTTTCTTGAATTAAATTACAAAAAAAGTATGTGGGGACGTCGGTTAGCATGTTCGCTATCATTTCCCAAATTTGTAAGACAACATATTTATTATTCTAGAAAAAAAGCCGGGGGAACCTAAAACTGGTAAAATCGACCATTTTCTAAGTAGCACATGTCCTTAATCTGAATTATAATGATTTTAAGAGCATTAAAAAAAAATTGTTGAAAGATTTTAATTGAATTCAAATACTTCTACAGAATTATGCACAATTAAAGATAAACGTGTGCATCATAAGCCCGTAGCTACTAGTCCGTCAACTAAATTTGCTAAATTTGGAAATAGTGGAAAAATGTCATGTTTTACGAAGAATTGAAAAAATAAAAAATGAATCAAGTTACATCCTAAGTATTTCAAGAGAATTCTTAAAAATTTTCAAGGAATTTCAAAAAATTACACATGAAGTCTAGGAAATCGAGGGAATTTTGCAGAATTCAAAAGGCTTGAAGAGATTTATAACAATTAAACGTGAATTCTAAAGAATGTAAGGGAATTCTAAAAAGTTTTAAAAGGTTACAAATGAATTTAAATAATTTTACAGAATTCTTCGGAATTTGAAAAACGTGTAAATCCATATTCACGAGGCATTAACCCGTTGACCAAAGGTGAATCAAAGTGAATCAAGTTACATTATAAATATTATAAGAGAATCCTTTGAAATCTTTAAAATAAATCGAAAGATCTCAATTGAATTCAAGGAATTCTACAAAATTCTTTAGAATAAAAAAAAACGTATAAATCCTCATTCACGAGTAGTTAAGCCGTAGACAGTGTACAGTGGACATTCATTGATTATTTGCAATAATATGCTAATCATCTGGGCTCACTGAAATTATTTGTGCGACGCTCACCACATTTCGGTGACCTGGCCCAGATTTCCATTTTTTGCATGCAGCGAATTTCGGTGATCCATTGTTCTTTCCCGAACATGTTTAAATATGAAAATTGATTTGGTTGCAAAGATATTTTACGGTTCAACCCAACTCAAGCCCACCCGATTTAAACTAATGCTCGAAGCAAGGTGAAGTTACTGCTGTAAGAGATATTGCTCTTTTGGGTCGCACGCACACTTGCAACTAATTGGTCACCTGCATGCAATTTCAATGCCTTGTAGTAACGAAAATACGCACCGTACCCAAAAATTTCTCGGGACTTTTCGACTTGAAGTTTTTTTATATCCGCCATTGTAAGGAACGAAAATTCCCCTGGGACACCCTGCC
>NC_046661.1:47701900-47708871 GCF_010883055.1 Belonocnema kinseyi | reverse complement strand
TAAAAATATACAAGATTGTGCAATCATCAACAAAGATTGGCTTTTCTGACATTCAAAATGACCCTTTATGTTAGGACAAGTATACACTCGAATTTATAAACCTCTCCTGTTGGAGTCATAAAAATCGGACTCAAGTGAGTAATTCATGTCTTCAAGATACAGAAACTTGTCTTCAAGACCTAATTTGAAGTTTAGCTCCGTCTCAAAACTAAGACATGCTCAAATCGAAGTCGCAAGTCAACGCGTGCCAAGCTACAAACTTGAAAATACCTAAATTTTAGAATTCCGAATTCAAGACAAAGTGGGCGCAAATTTTATATGAATTAGAATTGGGATACGATGAATCCATACAGACGGTGGGACTTTTATAGGGTATGCTTCGGACTTGATTTTAACTCCGCTTCTTTAACAATGTAAATAAGAATAAATAGCTTAATCGAACTTATAAAACTGAACAAAATTAATTATGTATGTAGCTAATTATAGAGAAAACCCTGAAAGGGATTTGGTCTGAAGGTAAAATAATAATAAATTATTTAAAGAACTTCAAACTAATTAGATTAACAGAAAAAGCTTAAGCAGGTCGTAAGTTTGAACCATCCTCAATACGGGAAACCCACTTCAGGAAATGTCTTTCAGATTTTCGTGAAACTTGTAGAGACAATTAATTGGGAACTTGTAATGGACCGGAAATCAATTTAAAAAACTTATCAAGAAACTCCAACATAAATACTTAAGTTCGATATATTAGTAGAAGAAACTCACACTATTATCAATTCCTAAAGAAATCTAATTATAACATTGACAGACTTTTATTCAATAAGTTTTATCAAAACAGCATGATGGCTTTCGAAAAAAGAATACAAAATGTTCTAAATTGTGTGTGAGGTATTTGAGATGATTGAAAAATTTAAAATATAGAGACTTTTTACTTAAAAGTAGAGTTAATTATAATTGAAACTTAAAATTCCTTACACTTCGAATGGACCTAGTTTTTTTTTATTTTCTGCAAAAGATTCGATTTTTTAAAGAACCATGTTTTCAAACTAATCTCTTGGCTGATAGTAGAGAATAAAGGTAACGGTATTACAACTTTTATCAATAAGTTTAATATATTCTGTAAGTAAAATCAATGATATTAAGATCCTACGTATTTTTCCGACATCCTAATTTTAAATCAAATATTGGATTGAAATTTTGTAAAATGCAAGAAAATTAGTCTATCTACTGCTGTTCAGTCAAGTAAAATCTGTATCTTTAAAGGCAAGTCCTTATTAAATACAGATGATGTTTCTGTATTTTTGTGTGTCGTGTGTAAGATGAGCAGGAACAATTTTGTAAATAGCTTTTTTATCAAAATACTAATTTAAATGAATAATTAGATGCAGGATAATAATGAGAAGAAGTAGATATACATATGTCTAGAATGATTGAATACGTTTAAAGAAAAATGTAACAGTAAAAAGAAGAGTAAATTGTTTGTGGACAATTACCGATATATTATTCACAAAATATGCAATCAGAATAATGGGAAGCTGAAATTAAAAATTAAGAGTTCCTGAACATAATAGTTTGACTTTAATCAAGACCGAATTTTGGTGAAATGACTCAATATTTGAAGGATTACGTAGCACTGTTTGAACATGGTGGCCATTTTGAGCTGAACAATCCAATATCTTGCTATTCATAGTGTAAGCCTCTATCGCAGAGAACCAGAAGGTAGAGCTTCATGTCGCGGTTTTCGCGTCAGGAGGATGTGTCATAATCCTTTGTAATCACGAGGGACCTCTCTAATTTCCCATCCTCTGAAATAACAGATAGCCTGCGGTCTTGGTAAACATTGTGATGTGTAATGACTTAACCAAATCCTGATGAAGACTAGAAACCAAATGCAGGAAATTTCAATAATTAATTCTTAACCGAAAGTTATTCAGTTACAAAAATCTAGAACAAAATACCGTGGAAAATGTCAGAATATTGATTTATTCAAAAATGAATTATTTAAAAAAATGCTGTGGTTTATATTGAAGAAAGAATTATGTTCTTGCATCACTCCGATCGGGCATTAATTTCTCCTAACGCACGATAGAGAAATGGTAGACAAATATAATTCCTTTTTCCCTGTAAAATTTAGGTTCTGATATTGTTAATGAGTTTCTGAATGAAAAATCCAGTTAAAATTGATCACACTTTCTAATCTTAAACAAAATAAGGAAATAAAAAATCAGTGAGTATTAATTTCTTAAGGCTCTTTACTCTTTTACCGAGTCTATTTTTTCCAATCGAATTTTTTTTACTTTTTTATAATTTAGTTTGGCTGAAACTAGCAGTCGCATGATTTTTCAACCTTTGTCAGAGCGAGAAAATTTTCTGATGAGGTAGCTTGAGTAATAAGCTGGCGACGAAATGAAATGCAGATGAGTCGATAATATCCTTCCGTAAGAAGAAATCACTCCGGCTGATTCCGTTTTTCGCAAGTTCTTTGTCTTTCCTTCATTTCAAGTACTTCCGCCTTAGTGAAGCGCATAATAAACGTGAAGTTGAACTACGAAACAATATTGCTTTTTCTCTTTACGAAACTTAATCCAACAAGGTAAGACTCAGCATAACTTAATGGATATATCGACATTATTTTAAAGCATAGAAAGTTAATATTCGGAAATGAAATATTGGGTTTATCTTTCAATTGGAAAGAGATATTAAGGTAGATGTCGTGCCCCAAATAGGGCCTATGGAAAAAAGTTTTTTTATAAATTTAAGAATTAAAATACTATTATCAGTCATAAATTATCGCAGAAAAACATTCTTTCAATGCAGAAAGTATAAAACTTACAAAAAATAATTATACCAACAATAATTTATGTAATTGAAATTTTTCTTACTGTCAGTTCTTACCCTTTTTTTATAAATAGTTGAATTTTAATCAATCGAGGCTATTTTTGTCAGAGAAAACGTCCTCTACAACACAGTAAGAGAAATATTAAAAATTATACTGAAATTAATATCATTTTTATATGAAACAAGAATGATACGAAATTAAGAGCATTTTGATCAGCCGGAATGAATGGTCGACTCATTAGATCATATTTTATAGCTTCTGATCGTGCAGTGTACTTAAAAAGTATACAAAAGAATGAAATCTTATATTAGAAGATATCACATGTTAATTGAAGTTGTCACTTATGTACGGTTAGATACTATTTTTAAGTTGTGTCGTTATGAGCGCGGCGTCAAGAATTGGAGTTTATTTTGTTTAGTCCGGTTGATGAATACAAAAGATAGGATTAAATTGATCCGAATAAGGGATCCCTCCACCATCCTAACTTGACACGAAATCACGGCTTAACAAATTGTATTTAAATTAAAATAAAGCAAAGCTGGAACTTTGAGGTTTTGTGAAAGCATCAGACGTTTTTTTGGCTGATTTATATATTTTTCGTTTGCTGGTACGAAAAAATGAGTTATGCCTTGATCTTGGCTTTGTTTTAAATTTTCGACGTGCTTGTCATTTAGGCTGAGAAATAGAAGAAGGATCGCCAGGTTCGTCTGTCGCCTGCACTACGTGCTCACAATTTTAATTAATAATACGACAAAAATCTTCTTTTCCGCGGCGTTTTTTTGTTTCTTTAGAATTAATTATAATGCAACTTTAAATTTGATAAAAAAAAAAATTGCAAGTGTGAAGTTTAGGTTCATAATCCTTCTTCCATCTATTTTTGTAATCGATTAATAATAAAGTAGCTGTATTGGTAATTCCGGCAAGGTATCGTCGAGGCTTGGAGACAAATTCGGTCTCCCCACGATCTAAACCTATCACGGTCGCGCGTAAGCAGAAGTTCGCGTTCATGATAATGCGAAAATAGCCCCACTCCCGATCATCGCGGATTGGTACGCTCGATCCATCAAGTAGGAAAATTGCCGCTTACCCCTTCTACGTCGAAAATATTCGTCAAAGACTGGCGCGCTGCCTTCTCAACGAACATGCATAAATATGGGGCGAAGTTTCGTCGAAAAAAAAACATTCGATCGCTTCGACACGGGTGGCCTGCAGAGTATTCCCCGACTACATTTGAGCCACGCCTTGTCTTGTCGGATTTTCTAGCGGCCGAGTTCCAGCTAATGACTTTTTCACTCAACGCAACCCGATCCCATTATCGTGGCGCTACACAATAAGGAAAGATTCGTCATCAAACATGTATTCTTATTAGTTTTTACCACGCTTCGGAGTCACCGAATCCTCCAACAAACATTAAGTTCTAAATTGGGACCAGAATTAGTGAGTTTCTAACGAGGATCGAAAGCGTGTTCTTACCCGGAAACTCAATATGGGAGTTCCCGTCGTGGATCGAAACTAGTTCTCGCTCGAAACATGAACTAAGGAGTTTCCTACCAGAACCAAAACTTCGAGTCTTGCATATGGACCCAAAAAAGGAGTTTCCATCCAGGACCGACAACATATTTATGTATAATTTGTGTTTCCTTGTACGGGTTTTTTCAGATTCTCGGCTACATGGAGGAGCAGTAGTTGAACGGTGGAAAAAGTGACTCATGTCAGAGACAAAGCACACTCGGGTACCTTGTAAACAGCCTAGTCTACGGAAGCAAATAAACGTGCAAAAACGTAAAGCTTTGACTATAAGAGCCCTAACACCCCCGTGGATTCACGTAAACGTTCCCGCGCCTTTTTGCAAAGATTTCAAATCTCGACGCAATCTCCGTGTGTCGATCTCAAATCCCCAGAGTGTGCGCGGTGATGCAGACGATGCTCTTTACTCGGCTCAACCATGCGCAGCCTCACGTTACCCGAGTGAATCTCCACCATATCCTCTCAGTCCGAGCGCACTAGCTATCGATTCCTGCGATGATCTAGCGGAATATCTCTATCGCGAAACTTCTCACACAAAGACGAGTGAGAAAATCGGATCTTCTTTAAATTTACTCCGCGACGACGAAGCCTACGATCCCGAGTTTCCCGGCTACAATTCATCACCTCTCAAGAGTTCTAGAATCCGAAAAAACTCCTAACACTTCCGAAGTTGAGGAGAAGATTCTTAGTATCTGCGCCTCTCCTCTCAGAGTCTCTTGCCTTTCAGATTAGAAAAAAAAAGAATAATAAATAAAAATCGGGCCTTTTCAGGGCCACCAAGTAATCAAACGTAGCAACTTTTTCTGAGTTCATTCAAATAAAATTGGACCAGTACCGGCCATATATGGAATGTAGGCAGTTATTCGATTTTTCTCTAATTTCATCCAGACCTCTCCGGCCTTATGTATTAAAATAATAGAAAAGATAAAATTGTGCGACATATCATAGAGAATTAATCTCTCCCTCGAATAATGTTTGAATTAAATATTATGGATCGCCACACGTGAAGCCCAATTTTGGATGTCGCGTTGCTAATTAAAAATATATGTAGGTATACTTTAAATATATTTATAGTCAATATTTGACTACGTTTTTCTCACAAAATGTACCTAACGTCAATTATTCTTTCTATTTTTAGTATTTACACTGTAGAGATTAGATAACATTTTTATTATCTACATTCTACTCACTGACCGGACACAATATACAATCACTGAAATGGAAGGACAGTATTATTAAGGTACAATGTAAAAAGTCCACAAAGTTTCAATTTGAAACTGTAAGTGAATAGTGAATAAGTGAAAGTTGAAAATGAATCAACTGTTCAATAGTTGCGCATGCATTAGCGCATTAGCGCATGTATTGTGCATCTTTAGCCTTTCAGGCTCTGTCCTTCTCGCTTCGCTTGAGTTGCCATTCGCAGAAAGAGACACCACGATGATGATGCGGCGGACGAGGAAAATATTGATAAAGATCGTTAAGTCAAATGATTGTTATAGCTAAATGCTCTGCAAAAATATTGATCCTTGTTTCTTACCGTGAACTCTACCGTTCCGAACATTAAACATGAGTGAATATTATTCAAATATATTTATTTAATTAAAAAATATTTGTTCGAAAAAAAATTGTGCGTATGATTTCAGCTATTAAAAATTTACTTTTAAAAGTGAAAACAGTAGATTTATAGAGAGCTTTTATCATAAAAATAAGTTATCATTCACAAAAACTAAAATATTTTGCAAAAATTGATGATAAACGACAGTTATAAGAAATTGAATTGCGAAAAATATTGTAAAAATGATTATTTTTCGTAAGCTTTAAGCTTTTCTATAAAAATAACGTTTCTTTCTTTCATAAGACATAAATGATAATAATATTTAAATTTATAAAATCATCGAAAAATCTTTGCTCCAGATACCCTTTTGTTGGCACTTCAAGTTTGATAAGATACATTTCATTTCAAAATGCCTTAGATATGATCTTAAGTACGTTTTCAAATGTGCACAGCCAAATTTTTAAATTCTCATCAGAGAAGGTATTTGAGTTATGTGAAATTTGATCCCCCCCCCGCTCCATTTTTTTTTGTATTTACAAAATTAAAAGGAAACAAATAAAAATTTTAAGCCAAAAACAGCACGATATGAAAAAATGTGAAATTAGGCTGGGTGCGAAGAAAAAAATTAATATGAATTGTACATGCAAAAATATGTAGTATATATTTGTCCATAATCACTTTTTTATAGGACACTTAGTTTTTGTTTTATTAAAAAAAATAGCGTTTAATACAGACAAAAAATAAATTTTGAGGCAAATGGCACAAGCTACTAATAAAAATAATGTGAGAAAAGTTGTTTATCTAAAAAAAGAGCTCCAAATTTATTATTATATATTTTTTGTTAGGAAGCTTAGTTTATGCTTTATACGTAAGACAACCTAAAAAAATTACAATTTTTTGATAAACCATACAAGCTATAAAAAATGAATAGACAAAATTTGTTTAACCAACAAATCTATATTAATTTTATTATAAAATCTTGTTATAAAAATACATTAAAAATAAAAAATTGACTATTTGGAAAAAGGACACAAGCTACAATAAAATTTT
>NC_046661.1:47695009-47701800 GCF_010883055.1 Belonocnema kinseyi | reverse complement strand
TCTGAGATCCACCTTACACTAGGACGGCTTTTTTTAGTTTGATTCACAAAAATAACATGGTAAATAAGCAAACTAAATATATGCAAAAACCCAATGGAATGCAAAATAAGAATTAAATATTAGAGTTATCCTCAGAAATAAACTTTGTACTTGATTTTCAATATCTGGATAAACAGCCCCAGACTGAGGTATATAAATAAATAAAATATACATTCGATATAATAGATTTGAAAAATATGAATAAAAGTTGGTGTTTTCGACAAAATGAATTGCGAAGAATGAGATACGTGATGAACATATGTGCTTCAAAGCCGAAGAAGCTTTAACAAAGGGAAATTCACAATCACCAAATTACAGTTGTCGATGCTTTGGCCTTTAATTTTTGAAAGGCTGGCGCACAAATGTAAAGCAAACAGAAAGACCGAGCGCCTAACGCGAGGTAAATACATTAACAACTACGAAGCACCAGGTAAATTTATTATACAGCGCGAACCGTCAGATAAATACATGCATATTAATGAGGGCGTAGCGCCAGAAGAAACAGTCGCGCACCCTAGGCGCGCTCAAACAAGAGACCCGCGCGCAGTGCTGAGAACCATCTTCTCAAATTTAAACAAAGAACACGATTCTCAGGAAATTATCGGAATTATAAAATGTTATGAAATAAAATTGATGTAAAATCAACAATCAGTTACTATAATTTTAGTGAAATTTAAGTTTTCAAGTAAAAATATTTTCTTCAATGTACAGTGTACATTAGGGTGGTCAATAAATGCATGACAATTTTTTTTTGCATTCTAGAGGGCAGTGACCCCTCCCCCCATTTGTTTCCCCAGCCAAAAAAAGAAATTCCCTAATTTTTTATTTTTTTTATTTTAATTTTAAAAGATGCCGGTTTTGGCTTGAAGTTTCCCATGTAAAATACATAGGGAAAAATCACTGTTTTGAGTTTTTAGAATAATTTAAATAAGTTTTTAGAGTTTTAAAAATTATGGCGTGAAAGTATGGGAGCCTGTAGAGAATTATTCAACGAAGAATTTCATGTATCAGATATATGGGTAACAAAATGCCAGTTTGACGAATTATTACCAAAAAAACTTTTTTAACAAATAGAATTCGTTTACACAATTAAAAATTAATGAACCAATATTCGTAAATATTCCACTAGACCCACGGAAATCATTCTCAATTTAAAAAATCTAAAGCGACATTATTTAAACAAATTAAATTTTTTTAATAATTGATAATATTCCACTATATAATAAATATTCCACTAGATTAATAGCAATAATTTTAAGGGGGACAAATGTCGAAAAAAAATTATTTAAAAAATTCCATTTGTTTAAATAATTAAGAATTAATTAACTAATGATAAAAAAGATTCCACTAGACCAATATTATTAATTTTAAATAAAAAGAGAGCCAAAGACAGTGCTCTAAAGGTCGATTTCATGAAGTATTGACAATTTTTGTTTTAAGGGTAATTTTCAGGTACTCGTGGCGATGTTTAAGGGTGTCAAACATATGTCTGATAGATGAAAATTTTTTACAGGCCCCTTTACTTTCTCGTCACATTGTTTCAGACCCTAAAAAATTATTCCAAAAACTCCAAAAAGTGATTTAGCCCCATGCATTTTACATGGGAAACTTCGAGTCAAAACCGGTATCTGTTTAAATAAACCTTTTTTTTATAATTTTGAAAATTCGTTTTTCGAATTTGGAATAAAACAGGCAGAATTGCTGCCCCCTAGAAAAACGCTTTTGAGCCACCCTAGTGTACATGCGTTTAAAGCAGCGAGTCCCAAACTTTTTAGCTCTTTCTGGAGCCACCACCCTCAAATTTTTTTCATTATACTTAAACCCAAGGGAGACACTTGACTGCCTGTGATGCGGGCATGTTCTGGCTGTCGAGAACAGTAAAAGAAGATAGAACAAAAATCGGTTAGAAGCTTCAAAACTTATTGCACTTTTGTTAAGCTGAACATTGGTTCTTTATAGGATTTTCTCGGACACATTTAGTGAAAATATTAACCGATTTTTCTCAACTTTTTTCCATATTTCTAAAATTATATCACGAAATTGATTTAGCTCATTTAAACGTAATTGTGTCATAACTTTATAACTTCAGTTATTGTAACAGGTGTTAATCTCAGAACAATGAAGGGCATGTATGCTAAGTCAACAAAAGTAATCACATGCTCGCAACGGGGAGCATGTCTTGGAGCCCACCAAGCTACCCGGCCCCGGGTAGCAGTTTGGGAAACGCTGGCTTAAAGAATACTATTTACTCTTCAAATGTTTTCGTTCATTTACTAGAGAAAAATAACACACGTTACTTTTATAACATGTAAATAAAAATTTTACGTTATATTACACGTGAAAACTATATATATGTTATCTACAAGGGGTCCAGTGGTGCAAAGCTGTTATATGTCATTCAACTACGTCTTTGCGGCGATCTGTAGACGAAACATCCAAGATGACTTGAAAGTAGCCAGAAATAACTTTCGATACACACATACACAAAACTGCAAATACACTAACATATGTCGCACTGGCGTATTCTAGGAGTAAAGTCAGCCAATGTGGAAAAAACACGGTTTTTCCAATGGTACCATACGCGATTCTCGAAAATCCTTTTAAAAAAACTAAAAAGAGCAAGAAGAATTTCTTAAAGAAATCATTTTTTATTTTCGGGCTGTAAGTCTGCCGAATTAACTGAGGGATAAATATACTCTAACTCGTATAGGAAGTACTTACTCAACGGGTTTGTACATGACAGTCTAATCTTGAAATTTAAGTAATATGTGAGGTTGCTTGTCCTTTAAAAGCATCTGAACTATTCACCTTTTTAATATTTGATCAGATTTAGGGATTTTAAGTTTTTTCTATGTTTCTTTGATTGTATGTACTAAAATATTATTTTATTATGATTGCTAAATTGTTATGGTGCATTGCTACCAACATTTAAAAATGGTTATTTCACTGAATCAATAAGTAGCCTGTCACTGATAGTCAGTGACCCATTTCTAGCTATTTGAATCAGTGAAATTTCACTGATTACACAGCCACACAAAAAAAATGATGCGGATCTGGTAACAAGACACACGTATTCCTATGGATTTTGGGGCGCTGAATTCAAATTCGGTATCAAAAATCACCCATCACTTCATGATTAAGCCATAACCTCAAAAAATGACGAAAAATCATGCACTGAGGCAAATAAATTTCAAAATAATGCCAGTGATGCAAATTTTCACTTCAAAAACATGTCGACAACTGTGAAGGATTAACCCTTGCCTGATATCAACTAATTTAACATAACTTTACCCAACAGAACTTGACCTCGCCTAACCTGAATTAACAGAAATTTATTGAACTACGCGTAAAGCTCTGGAAGCATATTTTCCCAGTAGCAAATGTGTGCTACATCGAATAGGTCAACTCGAGCCTAACCTAGAAATAAATCTAACCTAGCCTAACCTAACCTAACCTAGCCTCACGAAACACAATTAAAATGATTGTGTTGTCCCGTTGTGTTTGCGGTACCGTTTCATTCAGCTTCGGCATAACCTGCATAGAGGTTTAACCTATCCTAACCTAACAAAATCTGACCTAACCTAACCGATTACGCAACCCTGTTCTTGCGTACTTTCATATTTTAACATTAATAGCAGTAAATGTCTGGAGTTTCGTAACCGCTTGTTGTTAGCATTATTCGCCTGTGTCTGTAACCAGGACATCGCCACGTGCCACATCATGCCGTCATGGCAGACACAGGTAAAAAGTGTATTACGATGCAGGGAAAAACCCCAGTATCAGCGTCTGGTCAGGGTGGGAAAGCGGGCTCTCCGACGTCGTCATCATGCAACCGTAGCTCTTCATCAATGGATCACTTGGTTGGTGTAGAGTTTCATGCTACAAGGAAAAAAACCACGAGCATTTCGCAATCGCATGCCTGCAAGAATAGATCAGATTCATCCTGTTATATTTGCAGGAAATATGACGTGAAGTTAAGTTAGGTTAGGTCAGGTTTTTTTAGGTTACGATAGGTTTTACCTCTTTGCAGGTTAAGCCCAAGCTGATTCAAACGGTACCGCAAACACAACGGGAAAACACAATCAGTTTAATTGTGTTTCGTGAGGTTAGGTTAGGCTAGGCTAGGTTAGATTTATTTCTAGGTTAGGCACGAGTTGACCCATTCGATGTAGCACACATTTGCTACTGGGAAAATATGCTTCCAGAACTTTACGTGTAGTTCAATAAATTTCGGTTAATTCAGGTTAGGTGAGGTCAGGTTTTGCTGGGTAAAGTTATGTTAAATAAGTTGATATCAGGCAAGGGTTGATCCTTCACAGTTCTCGATATGTTTTTGAAGTGAAAATTTGCATCACTGGCATTATTTTGAAATTTATTTTCCGCAGTGCATGATTTTTCGTTATTTTTTTAGGTTATGGCTCAACCATGACGTGATGGGTAATTTTTGATACCGAATTTCAATTCAGCGCCCTAAAATCCATAGAAATATGTGTGTCTTGTACCAGATCCGCACACTTTTTTTTGTGTGGCTGTGTAATCAGCGAAATTTCTTTTATTCAGATTTAGAGAATATATTTTACCGTTTTACCCGAAAGAAGTTTAAACGCGGAAATGCCACGAGTATTTCTCAAACATCGTTTTAAATAGTCAAAACGCGGAGTAACCAAATGCCGTATACTTCTGTATTTCTGTCATGATTTACATCGTATCTCCATTGGTTTCGGTTTGATAGCGAAAGGAAGGAACCCCTGTGATTGGCCAAACAAATATTGTAAAGTTACACCCTTACTCATTTTCCAACGTTTCGTGGGGGCGAGAAATCACCCCTTTGACTGGTCGCAGAAATAATGCAAGATCGCACCCCTACCCTTTTTTCAACGCCTGGTGGGTGCGGGAAGACAACCATGTGACTAATCACAGAATTCATGTAAGGTCGCACCCCTCCCCGTTTTTTCAACGCCTCGTGGGGGTGGCAAGACATCCCTTTACCATTTAACGTTGCCATATCCCTTTACCATTTCATTTTACCATTCCCTTTGCCATTTCTCTTTACAATTGTTTTCTTTTACAATGATTTCCATTTGGAATGTGAAGAGCCATGGTTTATGGTGTTTCTAAAAATAAAAATCAACATATCTCTGATTTTATGGGAACTATGACTTACAAACAAAAATTTTGTATTTCGATGTGATCTACAACCTTTATTGGAACGATTTTTTTTATTTTGCATATTAGCTAAGGTAAACCTAAAAACCGTGATTTTTTAGATTTTACCATGGTTTAACTGAAAATATCAGTTGAAACTGGATACACCCAATTATGACTTTGAAAGTACTAGTTCTACCTGCACTATTCTGTGAAAATCCGAAATACTGAGTGTGCAGTGATTAATTACAGAAGAGTTATTGGCCACAGCTCAGAACATACTAAATACTACAGGGAAAACTAGTTCTTTCAAAGCAGAATTGGTCGAATCTAGTTTTAATTGACATATTTAGTTAAAACACGAAATAAGATGGAATTAGAACCCTTTCATATTTTTTCAAAAGGACTTGGACTAGTTTAAAATAATTTTAACTCGATTCGGATTAAAATAGTACTACACTTTATTGTCTATGTGCGACTCAAGAATTACGATATTTGACCTATGGTGACAGGAAGGCACCTCTGTGACTGATTAAAGAAATAAGGTTAATCAAACCCCTTCCGTTTTCCAGCGACTTGTGGGGGGTGGGAAGGCACTCTTTTGATTGGTAATAGATATAAGGTTGACCTAAGTCCTACCCCTTTCCTACATCTCCCCGTGTGGAAATAATTCCTGGCAGACTGGAATTATTCTAGAACCAGTACTGGATTATTCGTGACTGTCTGTTCACGCCGAATTAGATTGGCGCTGTTTTGGCGCTATCTATACCTACTAGATGAAAAAATCCATCTCGCAGTTCTATATAGACCCACTAATGGCGCTAGCCAGAATTTGACATCACATTAATATAAAAATTACGTCTAAAATCTAGCTTGACTCTAGAAAGTACTTCTATTTGGACTTTAAAAAAGAAGGCGTTATTTTAAAACTAATTAATAAAAGATAACAAATAACATTTATTGCATATAATCACGCCACTTTTAAAGTTTCGTCAGTCTTCCGCAACGTTGCCGCAGTGCTCAAATCAAAGGAAATAGAATAAATAAACTTGCCTGTGTTGTCAGTGCTTTCTCACAGTGCAGATGTGTTAATTCAATTCATCACTAAGTATTAATTGATCTGACGCAAAACACATTGTTTATTGGCAAAATATTGATTGAAAGACAAATCTAATATAAAAAATTATTGCTGAATAAAGACATTTTATTGTTAGGTTTTCTAGGAAAGGAATTTACCTTTTCGTATGACCCCGTGCAGAAATTATCTAACTTATTCCCGAGTTCCGATCTGGGCCCGATCGGATTTTCCAAATGTGACCCCAAGGGGGCATATGATTTGGCTTGCGTCAGAAACACGTCGGGTCGGGTTAGGTTACACAAGATTATGTCAAGTTTTCTGTTATCGTCGTGATATTGTTTTTCTTCCATATTACTTAAAATGCCAAAAGCAAATACTAGATTGCGAGTTCGGAATCACAGAATTGTTGGTGAGATTTCTTATATCCGCAATGTAGGCAAAGGTAAGCTTTAGTTAGATAGAATCAACATCACAATTCATTTTTAGCTTCTAAAGATTTCCAACAATTTATTCGAGAAAGCGTCGTCAT
>NC_046661.1:47685760-47694909 GCF_010883055.1 Belonocnema kinseyi | reverse complement strand
AGAGCTCCAAGGAGATTATGTTGAAAAATAAAAAAAAAATTACCCAAAAAAAATTGTTTTTATACTTCATTCTAAGGACTTATTGAACTACCCTCGTATCTTTTCTAGATAAGCATGACTTAGTCCTCTTTTCAAAATAAATCTTTATTTGGAGTAAAACATTAGCTAATTTCAATAGTTTTTGTATAAGGTGTTTTTTTTTAATTCTAACCCCAGCATTTGAAAAAAACGTCTCACATAAAAGCTATTGAAATTAAACAATTTTTCACTCTGAATAAAGATTTTATTCAATGCAGGAATAGGCCCTAATGATTTAAAAAATATGTAATTCTAGTGTTTATGGAGTAAAATGAGAATTCAATTTTAAGGTTGGCTCCTGGTTACAAAAAATTTTCTTTTTCATCAATAATATTTGGAAACTCTGCCAAAAAACATATACGAGCTATATTCCATTTTTCTTGCAGAAACCTGGAATTTTTTAATATTGTAAATGTAGCTCATAGTTCTTTTATGTGAGGAATGATTTAATTATAAAAATTAGTAATAAATTTGCGATCTAGGTCGCATCTATAGCGTTACATTTGCGCACCGCCCCAGCATAGTTTCTCGAGATAGCGCCAGGATAGACTCGTGGCGTTCTAGGCTGAAACAGTATAGCGCCATGAATTATTTCCACACGGGTCGTGGGGGCGGGGGGGCTGAAAGACACTACTGTGACTTGTCGCAAAAATTAGTTTAGTCAAATTCCTAATCCTTTCCAACGTCTCATGGGGGATGGGAAGTCACCCTTTGATTGGTCACCGATGTAAGGTTAGATAAACTCCTACCCCTTTTAAACGTCTTGTGGAGGCGGAAAGGCGTCTGAAAATACTTATTATACGCACACTGCATTTTCATGAAAAAAATGCTAACAGATTTCTTTTCAAAAACATGATTTTGATCAATTTCAACTCCGGAAATAATATTTTCAGGTACTTGCATGGGTACACTGTAAAAATATTCTTGAAAATTTTCCGCAAAATTGTTTCGGCGCTAATTTCCAAAGATTTTGGAGAATTTTCTCCAAAGTGTAGTAGGGAAAATTCCAAAAAACATCCCTACGCTTGAAAATTCAGGAATTTATGCAGCTAAAATTCCCTAAAATTTGTGGAATAATAATACAAATTTAAGTTTAACTCGGCTGTAGCAATGGAAGAGCTTCGCTCTGAAGAAACCGCAATGTTGGTCACGGTAGTCTCTACTCCAGATAGTTATGCGGGCACCTTTAACGTATCTTTATGTATCTTTTCCAAGTTGGATTTTTTCTAAATTTTATACAAAGGTATAATTTTTCATAAACGTTCCTAGAAATTTATAATTTTTTAAAGAATAGTATGAAAATAATAAAATTACTTTTTTTCAGTAGATTTTAATAATTATTTTTATAAAAAGTTTATTTTCCATACAAAATTATTAACTTAATAATTATCTATTTAAAATATTTGAGATGAATTTAACATTAATAAATCTTTTCTCAAAAAAAGTACGAAATTATTTAAAATATCGTGCTAGTTTATCGAATATTTTTGGAAAAAATATTTTCCTGAGTATACAGTAACACATCAAGAATTTGTAGAAAATTTACCTGATCTACGTGGAAAATCAAACATTGGTTGGAAGGATTTTATAAATTTAGTGAGAATCACCTTATTTCCAAAACTTTAGGGAATATTCCAAAACTTCCGTGTAAATACCCTAAATTTAGGCAAATTTCCCCCAAAATTGTAGGTTTAATCTAGTTTCCTAATTTTTAAGGAATTTCCCCATTTTTTCAGTGAATTATAAAAACTGTTGGGAAAATTTCCCCAAATCTTGGGGAAAATTATTTTTCCCTGTGAAAATTTGTATTTTGCCGACCTAAAAAGTGGGAAAAATTCTCAGAATTTTTCACATTGTATACAGGTATTTTTTTTATTTCGTATGGCTGCAGGCGAACCATATGAAGATCTGGGTATGCTTGAATCTAAGGGTATTCAGGATACGATAGTGAACACAAGCCTAATGACTGCCTACACTACGAGACTCAGATTGATTATGAAGAGTTCTCTTAACTGAACAAACAAAATCATGGCAATAAACACGTATGCCATCTCTATCTTCACGTACTTATTTGTGCTCATCAAAAGGTTTAACACTGTCCTTGTAAAGTTAAGCAGAATTGTTTGCGTAGAAATGAAGAAGCACGAAATGCACCACATTAATTTAGCGATTAAAAGGTTGGTTCCACCACGACATATAGGGGGTAGGGGCGTTGTAGACGTCAAAGAAATTTGTGAGTTACATGCTGTACAGTTGCGAGACTATTATAAAAGCAAACGAGATGCTGCGCTTTACATGACAATCTGTAAAGCGGATCTTGACTGCACGCCCTTGAATTTGTCTGCAGCTAAGGCCTTGAATATCAGGGCAGAAACCATAGAGGAATTAGAAATACAATGAAGGCAGAAATCTATTCACGGCGATATACAGGACAAGGTTGTCAGCAGCATAAATGATCGCAAACAATTGTTACATCTAGACGTGGTTGACTGGCGCCGATTATGCTGAGATACCAACGAATCGATCGAACACATTATTGATGGCTGTCGCGTAACCAAGATCCATAAGTATAGCGAGTTAAGGCATAAAGTAAAAACCATATGAAGGAATGTTAATCATGCATCTATTCATCCTATTGTGATTTCGGATACAGGTAATATGCACGCAACATGCACTTAACATTTTGAACATTTAGGAGTCAGTAGGGTCTTGGCATCAGCACAGAAAGCAGTTTTAATAAGCACCTGTCGCATTGTAAGAAACTTTCTCGACCATCAGAAAACAAGCAACTAAAAATCTGTGAAGTGACAGATCGTAGCTCTAATAAAGCATCCAGAGGTGACAGTTGTCACCTATAACGCACGAGGCCACTGTTTGAGTATGGCAGCAGTAAGCGACGAACTCCAAGCTACACCATGCTCGTAATTGTATACCTACAACATCAACGCAGAAGTTTGCAAGCATCGTATTAAATTGACTTTTAACATCTTCATCTCATCAGTCATTTCATTTACTCCGCAGTTATGATGAAAAACCGGGTTCACCCGAGTGAGTGTTTAAAAAAAAAAATTTATGTATAATAATAACAAGTAGCGTAGGGAAGGGGCGACTCTAGTGTAGGAGAGCTCTAGCTCTTGCAGTCAGCCACGTTGCATTAGACTAACTCCTTAATGCAACGAACTATGCGGCTACGTCACCAGTATCACGCAGTTCCACCCACAATAGGCCTTTCTCGCACGAAGGTCATGGTTCAGTTCTGAGTAGCAATAGGACCGAAGTAAAGGTTCGACCAGACAATGGCCGCACACAAACGCAAGAACATCGTTTTAAATGATCAGATAAACTCAGGAGGGACACCCCTATCTGTTGGAAAGAAAGCTTACCGACGCTGAGAGGATACATGCAGAGATTACATGAAAGTTGGGTAAATATGCACCGAGAATATGCTCATAAAACGGCCAAGTATTTAAAAGATCAGGTATCCTTTTAAAGCAAAGGGGGATATAAAGCTCCTTATCAAGAAAAAAAGCAAAATCCTGCAGCAAACGTACCACTTTTCCAGCAAGAGCACCGTTGCAGAAAGCCGATAATGCTTCATGACGAATAGATCAAAAATCCACCAAAAAGTCTTTCTCGGATGGAGAAATGATCTGAAGCTAATACTGCTCTCCCTCATTTTCTCCCTGAATATATTGATCTCTGAAATTTGAACTGTATATTTTACAAAAAGGCCGTCTCTCTGCTTACCGAAAATAAAAGTAATGATACTTCAGTACGCCTGAGTAAGACTGGCCACGTAAAATCAAATAAGCACTTTACTCCAACAGTTAGGGCGCTTGCTCGAAACTTACGGAAAGCAGGTCACACGCGGAACAAGTGAAAACTGTTGATCATCAAGCAGCACTGGTTGAAAAAAATAAGATCTCTTTCAATAGCTAAAGAGTAAAGTGGATTCAGGAAAATTTCACCGTTTCTACTCATCCTTCCCTTTTTTTCAACAAAACGTCGTGTGCCGTTCAAAATCCGCCTAGACGAGAAGATATTCCTGTCTTCTGGAAACAAGTATATAAAGATACTTATAAGCTCGATGCAGACGCTTCAGATATCTCACGGTTTCGTAACTTTCGCCACAGGCAACTGTTGCCAAGTCCAGAGGAGGAGTGTCAAATAATTACTCTTAATAAAGTGAAGAAAGTTGTTCCTAGCACTAAAAACCTTTCAACGCCAGGGCTAAATAAAATCAACAACTTTTGGTAAAAGAAATTCACTTCTACGTACCAACATCTAGCTCGTATATTTACTACTTTCTCAAACGGAGAACAACTGATCCCGCACTGGTTAGTTGAAAGACGCGCGGTACTGATCCTTGAGACCGGAGAGTTGTCAAGTCCAAAAAACTACCGCACCATGACTTGTTTAAGCACTAGCTACAAGCTATTCACTGGTGTCCTCAAAGAGAGAATATTAATATCTATCGAGCCGGTTTCGAGTGCAATAGTTGAACAACGCTGATGCGAAAGAAGACGCTCTTTTTTGAAGAGAGAACCTGTTAGTAGACAGGTATATTGCCCAGGATTCTACCAGGTGTCGATGCAGTCTGTCCGTGGCTTGGATTGACTACCGAAATGCATCCGATAAAACGAACCATGAGCTACTTATTACGCTCCTTAAGTGCCTGAAGGTGAACAAAAAATAATGGGACGTATTAAAGTGCTTATGTTCTTGTAGCAGACAACATTTTTTATAACATCTCACAAAAGACAAGTCCGATACGTTCCTACATCTCCCTATTGACTCTATTCATTATGCTCCGAGGTAAAAGCTCTGGATACATATGTGACCCGCCGATTAGAAGATAATTTAAGATCAACAACCTTTTATGCGTGGACGACCTTATACTCTTTGCTTCTTTAAAAGAGAATTTTGCAATATTTGTAACAGCAGTAAATAGGCACTCACAGGCCATTGTCATGAGCTTTAGACTGGACTGCCTGCGTCGAACTACACAAAGAAGGACTGAAAAGTACATCAACGAGTGACGATCAAGGTCCTCAGCTCATTGGTGGAAATACCTTTTAAAATCTTGGCAATGGAGAAACATATGCATATCTTGAAACATCGCAAGCGGAAACCCGAGATGTGCAGCCTGCTCAGCCTGCTCAGTTCTAAAAAGCATGGATTCTCCAATGCGATTCGCAGACCAACATGAAATTGTCAATGTTGCGGTGCTTCTCAACTGAGCCGCAGATAAGGCCGCAGAGGAACTTGGTCCCTCATTCGATTCCAGCGACAGTACACATGGCCTAGCATCACTAACACATTTGTTGCTTAAAAGTCGTGTACATGAAACAGAGCACCCACTTTTACTAAAAGAACATGCTGACGAACCCCTTTATGTTGAGTTATATGGCATTGTGCGTAGAGTAGAGCTATCGATGGGTCTCTCCAAAATGGTTCTCAAATCTGCTGGTTTGAGATCGGAAACATAGCAACTTTTGTTTGCTTGTCTAGACGGCGTTAGAAACACCTTAGTCTATCGCGAGTGCATAATAAATGAACCTGTGGGCGATACCATCTGCCCAGCGTGCAAGCAAGAGCCAGAAACAATTGGACATGTTCTCAGTGGATGTTCAAGGTATATACGCTGTGTGTACATAAAGAGACCAATGCGGCTCTAAAAGTGTTATATCACAATCTTTGGTATTTTAGTCGTTTTGATCTAATCTGTTGTAAAAATGATCAGTGTAAGATTTAATTCAATTTGTCGTATTACACCAGTCAACGTATCAGTGCTACAATGCCTAATATTGTCCTCTAAGATCTAAAGCCCAAGACAATTTACGTGGTTAAGTTCTTGACTCCAGCCGATGGTAATATCACGACAAATGGGGAAGAAACACAGGATGTACCAAGGCTAAAAAGTCCATCTTGGTTCTCATAAATCATGGTTCTCATAATCGGCTGCCTTGGAGGTATGAAAGATTCATTTCTTATCCAACTCAACAAAATCCCGGCTGGGCAGCATTGGGCTCAGTCGATCGCACGTCAGATGCAACAGTCTGTTCATCTATATTCACTTTATCTGGTCCTTCAATACCGTTCCTCCTAACATTTTAGAAAGGTTAGTGACTCCAAAAAAGTATCCAGAGGTGAAACCTTCACCTCTAACTGTGCCGTCTGCCGCGTAAGTTCAACCGCGGCTAGAGACCGCACTCAAGGGACCAGTGTTGCACGAAGCATTTTGCGTAAATTCGCCGTTCATTCTTACTTTCTAGGGTAGAAGAAGCAGAAGTGGATAACTTACACGTTCCATTTGCGTCGCGATTGGTTGCTTTATGCATGATCGTAGCTTCTGGAGCCTACAACTTCTCTCTTGAAAAAAGTATTTCTGTATTAAAGTCGTTTAATAAGAAATTGTTATTTTAACAATTAAATTTGCTTATCTTTTTAGGTTTTGTTAACTCACAATGACTTATGGGCGTGGTTAGTTGATGCGTCAATCGGCGACGGGTAGAAATTAATCCTCATTGACAAATCGAGATATCCTAGCGATAGGATGCCAACGCACTCGATCGAATAGATGATACTTAACCAAAAATATCAATAAGAAAAAGCTGACCGTAAAGTTAGCGCTAGAAAGTTTCAGCTCGCGGAATGAAGCAAGATAAAGTTAGAAGTTAGCCAAAACTAAAAGATGCTCGCTTGCTACATCAAATTATGAATGCTCTATCTCGGGCGAGTGAAGCATGAAGGTCCCGCTTCTTGCTTATGACATATGCGCTAGAAGTAGCACCATCATGCTTTACTCGCCCGAGATAGAACTTTTATGATTTGATGGAGCGAGCGAGCACCTTTTAGTTTTGGCGAACTTCTAGCTTCATCTTGCTCAATTCCACGAACAAGGCTTTCAAGCAATAACTTCTCGGTTAGCTTTTCATTGTTTATATTTTTAATTAAGTACCGTAAAGTCGTGTCGCGTGCGTGGGTATCCTACCATCAGGACGCCTCGAAATGGATGAGAATATGTCTTTTGTTCACAAGAATTTTTTCGGACGGTTCTAAAAGATTGTGAATTTTTACATTATATTTGTTTATACAGTTTGATTGTGAATAGTCGGCGTGACTGTTGATAGCAGATATAAGGCGTGTAACTCCTTATAGGCATGGTTGATAGGTGTGTTAATCATACACGATAGAAACTATTTCTGAATGGCTCACAATTGAAAATTTTCCTTCCGTTTATAAAAATTTATACGGGAAAATTTGAGTAATTATTACTGTTTCATTATATCCGTTAAGTTCTATGAGTAGCGTGTCGATTATGGACGTTTCTGTTAGGAGTGTCATGTCAGCAAGGGCTACTCACAAGTGCGTAGATATTTTTTTTGTGGTTTTAGATAACGTAAAAAAATAACGTGGAATTTTTGGTGATTCAATAATGCAGTGTGAAGAGTTCATATTTCAAAATGTATATGTTGAGTCTAAAGATAGTAGTGTGCCGAATTTACGTTTTGAGGGGCGTTCTTAGTGAGCATATTCTATATTAGCTATAGGATTAAAAAACGTCATTATTGGGTTGACCTGGATATGTTACTAAGAATAGCTTGAAATTTGGGTTTCGAAGAATGCTTCCAAACTATAGTGTTTCATATACCTTGTTTGAGGCATATCTATAGGTTAATTTATTAAGGGGCGTGATGAGGAGCCTTCATCATGAGCATTGTGTGATGTAAGTGTGTGTCTACTAACTTGTCGTGGTTTCATGTTATATGGTCTATGGAAGTATATAATCAACATTTCTATTCGGTATTTTTGTGTTTATTATTTATGGGCTGGGGTTTTTGTGTCTAATTTGTGGTAAAAGGTAGTTATAGTAATGTAAGAAATCTTGTTAAGCGCAACATTTCCTTATGAGATGGACTATAGAACTTAAAAGTGTATATTTTGGCAGTGCTTTTAATATTTTAAGTAAACCATAATTTTACTTACCGCTTCAGTATGAACAGGATGTGCGGCAAAGAGGAGACCCGTAAGAGCGGCGAAACCAGGTCTTAACGAGGCTATAGTTAGGCTGACTCTGGTGACAAGAACGCAGGCAGTGGCATGTAGAGCGATGTTTGTTAAATGATACCATGTTGGTGCTAACCCAGCTGCTAAGTAGTTTATCCTGATAAATGAAAGTTATGTATACAATAATATATTATATATTATATTCAATTTGATAATCTTAGAATTATTCTAATAAGTCAATACTAAGGTACAATATAATTCATAAAATTCAATATACATATGAATCTAGTCTAAAGAATTTAACAGAGGTTGACGGTAAATCGCTTTCTGTGGTTGATTGAAATAACAATCATAAAAGGGCAGAAACAACTTCGGAATGTAATAACGTAATTAAAATAGAACCACTAGAAATAGTAGGTAAAATGTATTACAACTGCATTATTGGCCTGAAGAGTGATTTACAAAGAACGTAAACTTATATAATATAGCAGCCGTGATAGCTTTTTGACTTACATACATGACTTCAATACAAATCGACGATCCAATTAATCATATAATTAATCGTTTACAAGATCTGTTTATTCATCCTCTACCACAAAAAGAGATGATACTGGTAATATATCTTCGTTTAGAATTGAAGGCATCCCAACTGAAATCCTATTTTCCGTATGAGGAACAAGGGTAATGAAAATTTGCAGTCGAATTTTATAATCATCGTGATCAGGTTTTATGATATAATTTATAAATATAATAATTACTTATTCATAGTATCACTTATACATATTCATTTAAACTACCTCAACCAAGGGCTCATTTTTTATAAGGATTGCAAAGCAGTTTATTAAAAACGCACCATTCTGGTTCTCGAGAAATTTAACTGAAATGTAAATGCTCTATACAAAAATTTTTGATTGGAAAATATTTTACAGTTACCTAATTATATTCATATCAACAGAATTCTCTTTTTGATGAAAAAGCATTGACATGGGCTGCGAAGCAAAATTTCAATTTTAGCTTTTTCTCAGAACAACATAAAATGTGATAACACACACATGCACATA
>NC_046661.1:47658745-47685660 GCF_010883055.1 Belonocnema kinseyi | reverse complement strand
ATAGAATTTATTTCAATCCCAAAAATATATCTTTGGTAAATAGTAAGCATCAGAACCAAATCTGAATAGAAAATCATACCGGAAAAAATGCTTAAATCTAATTATAATATAAAATCAAAATTGTTTTTATTTTTCAAAAATTATTTTAATAATAATTAATCTTGGATAAAAAGCCTATATTTGAATAACGAGAATAGTACACATTTATTTTAAAGATCTTTCAGCAGTTTTGATTTTAAAGTCCTAGATCGAAAACACCGCTGAAGTGAAGAAATTGAATGTTTATCGAATGAAACCAAATAAAAGAACTGCCGTTTCTTACTGAACATAGATGGTAAAAAGTAATCTAACAATGGAAAGTTATTATGCTAAGACAATTTCTGATCTTGCTTTCAACAATAACTCAGCAAGAAAGAATTATAAATAAATGATATTTTCTATTTAAAAAACCATATCTATATTATTCCATTTTTGCAACTATCAATTCAGAAAATACCACTTTAATACTAAAAAAAAGAGTTTCATGCTTCCATTAATGAAAATTATCCATATGCTTCTTTAGACACTATTTTACCATTAAAAATTTAGATAATCACTTTACTTGAATTTTTCTTTCTGGGAAAGCTTCGTAATTCTCCCTTTGAAAAACACAGCACGTAACCCTTGTAATAACGCTACGTTTTTGTGGCGGCGGTACGAAGGTGTGTACCCGAGGGATTTCATTTTCCGTAGCGGAATAAAATTACTCTCATCATCCAGCCACATACACGTATACGCTTTTGTCCAAACGAACAACGTACTTTACCGTAGACTCAGTTACATAGAAAGACAAAGAAGCCGATCAGCACGCGCTATTTTCATTTCCATAGGTAATTTTGTTCTGATTAATCAGATATACATATATTGGCAGCATTATCAGTTTAAGATGACGCTTTCTTTGAATACATCTACTCTAAATATTGAATAAGTTAATATTTTTCTTTGTCCCAATAAACCCCTTCTCTCGGATTTCCCACCCCCTCCACCCTCTCTAAGCCTTCCATACGTACCCCTTTATCCCTACTTATAAGATTTGTTCCTTATAATCCCAATTTCTTTCCGTATACGTAATTTGCATTTTTAACACCTTGTCACATTATCCTCCCTTTTCATCTACTCTCTACTCTGCACGCCACACAATTCTGCGCTCAACCCTATTTTCAAACATTATCGCACATCATGCCCTTTATCATCACCTTACACCATCCTCATTTCACTACTTAGCATCGAACTCTTTGCCTTTCACCCTTATCTTTCCTCTTAACCCCTACTGGAATTATTCATCTTACTCTCTTACCTACACTTATCACTTTCCTCTGAAACCACGATTGTTTTCCGAATGGCCTTAACACTGTTATTTCTCCTCCTCCCCTCGCCCACCACCATTACAACTTATCCTCAATATCCCTTTTGCAGTCCAGAACTTAGTAAAATAAGAATTGCATAAAAATAAAACGTTTTTAGCGAAAGAGGAATGATTGAAAAAAGGAGGCTACTTTAACAACAATAAAGAAGAAATAACAGATGCGGATGAGTCTACGAGTCTCAAGATGAAAACAAACACTGAAAATGCTGACGTGGTGTTGTAATAATTTTGGTAGCCAGCCTCCGGCATAAGGTCGACGCCCGAGAGTACTAAAACTTGGCCTTGTGCCAGAATTCTAGGATCGCTCCTGCTGCAGGGGTTCTTTTTATTCTTATAATTAGAGAAAAAATCAAAACATTCCATATTTGAAAGCAAGTTTCTGCTTTGATTATAGCATCTGTAGCCATGAAAATATTTTACTAAATATGTTGTAGGTGTAGCGTTAAGTTTAAAATAACTTAAGTCTCAACTTTATTTATAAAATTGATAAAGAAGGCCCATTTAGTACCACCAAATATTGAAAAAGAAAGATCAAGCATAAATAATAAACAATATTCAAGGTCATAATTCTTTATGTAAATTAATTTATTTTAATATGTTCCTTTTTTTTCTACGCTTAAAAAAAGTCGTCGCTTTGACTCTAAGTTGATTTACAAAAGTTAATTTCATTCCGTGAAAGATTTTTCACAGTTCCATTCGTCATTTGTTTATTAAATATTAAGAGGGTTGTGTACATTGGCTTTTTGAGACATGTCGTTTAGGCGTAATTTCTACGAAAGTATTGTCAAAAATATGACTTATGTGATACACTATTGAAAATGTTACGAGTTCTACCACACATCTACTAGAATTCTACAATACAAGCGTAACGTAAAATTGCAAGCATAGTATTGGAATGACGAAATTGCAACACATGTATTGTAAGTCATGTAAATCGTGAAGTCATCGTCCAGCATTCCAATACATGTATTATAGCATTTGTAAAACGAAAACTGTGCACAAGGAAATTACCAACAGCCAAAATTACTTCAAATGGTGAGTCAACGATGCGGGTGCACCGGGTTAAGCACCAGGTAGTTCAGTACGTATTCTACGAGAACTTTAAAAAAATTCAATTTGGTGAATGATGAAAACAGTTCCGAATGGTTAGTCGACGACGCGGGTGCACCAGGTCGCGCCCCAGGTATCTTAGCACGTATTCTACGAGAACTTTTTCAAAATTTAGATTGTATCGACAGCCAAAATAACTAAACATTGTGAGTCGACGATCCGGATGCACTAGGTCGAGCACCACGTAGTTTAATACGCACTCAACGAGAATTTTTTCAAAATTTAGATTGTTCAAACAGACAAAATTACTAAAAATTGTGAGCCGACGATCCAGGTACATCGGGTCAAGTACCAGGTAGTTTAATACGTATTCTACGAGAACTTTAAACAAATTTAAATTTGGTGAATAATGAAAAAAGTTCAAAATAGTTAGTCGACGAGCCGGGTGCACCAGGTCGCGCCCCAGGTATCTTAGCACATATTCCAAGAGAAATTTTTAAAAATTTAGATTGTTTTAACAGCCCAAATAACTAAAAATTGTGAGCCGAAGATCCGGGTGCACTAGGTCGAGTACCACGTAGTTTTATACGTATTCGAAGAGAACATTTTTTAAATTTATATTTTGTGAATAATCAAAACAGTTCCAAATGGTCAGTCGACGACCCGGGTGCACCAGGTCGCGCCCCAGGTAGTTTAGCACGTGTTCTACGAGAAATCTTTCAGAATTTAGATTGTTCCAACAGCTAAAATTACTAGAAATTGTGAGTCGACGATCCGGGTTCTTCAGATCGAGCACCAGATAGTACAATACATATTGTAGGAAAACTTTGAAAAAATTTGAAGTTTATGAATAAAGAAAAAAGATTCAAATTGTTAGTCGACGACCCGGGAGCGACCTGGTTCACCCGGGTTGCCGACTCACCATTTGGAATTGTTTTCATTATTCACAAAATTTAAATTTTCAAAAAAGTTCTTATAGAATACGTGTTATACTACCTGGTGCTCGATCTGGTGCATCCGGATCGTCAAATCACAATTTTTAGTAATTTTAGCTGTTGAAACAATCTAAATTTTTAAAAAGTTCTCGTAGGATACATACTAAGCTATCTGGGGCGCGACCTGGTGCACCCGGGTCGTCGAATGACCATTTGAAATTGTTTTCATGACGAAATTTAAATTTTTATAAAACTTCTCGTAGAATACGTATTATACTACCTGGTGCTCGATCTGGTGCACCCGGATCGTCGAATCACCATTTGGAATTGTTTTCATTATTGACGAAATTTAAATTTTTTTAAAGATCTTGTAGAAAACGTTTTAAACTACCTTGTATTCGATCTGGAGCACCCGGATCGTCGACACACAATTTTTAGTAATTTAGGCTGTTGAAACAATCTAAATTTTGAAAAAGTTCTCGTAGAATACGTGCTAAGCTACCTATTGCGCGACCTGATTCACCCGGATCGGCGACTCACCAACGGTAATTATTTTGGCAATAGGCACAATTTAAATTCTTAACAAGTTCTCATAGAATGTGTGCTACGCTATCTGGTGCGCGAACCGGTGTACCCGGGTAGCGCACTTAACATTTGTTGTTCTAATTTTTATTTTAAACAGGCGTCGAAATATCCAGCTACTAGACTTGTACTATAAAATTCCAAGACATGTGAGGTAGCATACGAATGCCAGAATTTGTAAACTACAACATTGTGTATTGCAGCGTTACCTTACGTTTCGGAAATAAACTTCTAATACATGCGGTGAAGGTTTCCAACAAAAATTTTTAACAGTGTATATCTAGATTAGAAAAGTAACGAGCTATGTCTATATGTTATCAAAGGCGAAATAATGCTTATTATATTAAAAATATGATTGTTTAAAGTTACCCTACTTTTGAAGGCCGATTTTGCGGCTTGTAATGGTTACTTCGAATATTTATAACAGATAAGTTTAAAAGATTTACTAAATAAAAGAATTATTAGTCTTAAATAAATGCTAAAAAGCATGCCTAGACGAAAAGCATTTTTGGGTTAAATTTAAGGCAAGTAACCTCCGATCCTGGCAGTCAAATACAATAGACATCGTTAGGCTGTTGTACTCATTGTACGTTGTACTGTTGTACATCGTCCACGCTGTTGTACTCAGTGCAATGCATACCCTTTACCTCACCCCGGAAATTTGCTGGGCCCTAAGGTCACGATGCTTACGCTAAGTGGAATTCACATTTGGCGCCGTTCTTAAGAAAACATTCTTATAGACTGTAAACCCACAACGTAAATAGCAAAGTGATACGGATGAGGCCAATTTTCACCTCAGATGTTCGTCTTATGATGAGGAACGTGAAAAGGGGTGCCTTACAGGTCGGAGAGGATGCCTTTAGCGGTAGTGACCTGGCAAACGTTTCAATTTTGGCAGTTAACTAACGTGACTCGGATAAGCTTGACAATTGGTGTCAATGTAGAGGATGACATTAGAAATAGCACCTGCGCATAGTCAGGCTTACCTGGATGCAAAAGTGTTAGGCGGTTTTGAAGACGCCGGAAATTCAGGTGAAAATACTTGAAATTGATTATATAGCAAAAAGTTTCAAATAAAAGTTGGCCCAATCCTAGATATGGATATTTTAATTATTATATCATTTTTGATAAAATAAATATATTTGAAGAAAACGTCGATTAATGATATATCATAACAATAGAAAGCCGTTTTTCTTTACAAGCACTTTTCCAAAAATTCGAAATTTTGTATCCAAATGATAATATTGTTATGGTAATTCTTTAATTGATGTTTTCCCTAAATGTATAAATTTAATCAATAAATGATATAGTAATGAAAATATGCATCTCTGGGAGCAGACCAACTTCTGTTTGAAACTTTTTCCTGTAAAATCAATTTCAAGAAATCTCACCTGAATTTCCGGCGACTTTAAAGCCACTTGACAACACTTTTGCATTCAGGCAAGTGCCTGACAATGTGCAGGTACTATTTCTAATGTCATCCCCAACATGTACACCAATTTTCAAGCTTATCCGAGTCACGCTACTTAACTGTCAAAATTGACACGTTTGCCAGGTCTTCACCGATAAACGCATTCACTCTGCCTTGTAAGGCACTTATTTTCACATTCCTCATCTTGAGACAAACATCTCAGGAAAAATTCGGCCTTATCCTCATCACGTTGCCATTTGAATTGTAGGCTTAAGGCTTGTGAGGTTTCTTTCTGAATTTTTTCTTTAGCCACTAGTGAGCTGAACGAAATTTTAAATTTCTTAAAAAATATGCTAAAAATACTACTCTGACGTCAACGGATTTGCGTGATTCTTCAAATTCTGATTTGAATGATATATACTTGATGATATATATTCCTATCTTATTTATTTACGAATCCAAGCATACCACATAACTTACTATATAATTGTTAACAGTGCTTTTCTACAAAATAGTAGTGAGAAGTGGAAATAAATTTTAAAATTTTTTAAATTTTCTGCATGAATTTTCGTCTAGTCGAAGCATATCATGGAGATAGTTTCGAAAAACACTGAAATATTTCTTGAGAAATGTTAACACTTGCAAATAATAATATTAGACAAATTTCTCTTTGTTGCGTTTCTCGCTTTCACCATGCTTGTTCCACGCTTGTTCTCACCCTCATAGGGTACTTTTTTCGCGCACAAAGAGTAAGAGATTCAGGATAAATTCTGAAAAAATTCAAGTAACATTACAAAGAATTGAAAATACTGGAAAAAATGTTACATAATTTTTAAAAATCCATGTGATTGATTATAATACACTTTTTGTGAATTTGTAGAAACCTAAAAGAATTGAGAAAAATTAGATTAAATGCATAAAAATTCAAGCTGCATTTCAAAAGCAATCAAGTGAATTGAAAACAATTTAAAAATATGGAAAAAGTAATTGAATTTAGTAATATCAAGTTAATTTAAAAGAATTCAAAAGGATTTAGGATAAATTCATAAGATTTCAAGGCGAATTCCAAATGAATTGTAACAAATATTTGAATATCTCTTCAAATCTTCGAAAAGCTACGAAAGCCCTCATGTCTTGTCTGCACATTTCCTTGAAATCCATTAAAATTGTTAAATTCTTTAAAATTATTAAAGCCCTTGGAAAGCCCTTGAAATTGTTTAAATATCTTGAAAATGCCGTGAAATATTTTAAAATATTACAAAATATTGAAGTATTTGAAGGCCTTTAAACTGCTGAAGTAAATAGAAAAATATCTGCAAAATTACTAAAAATGCCAAGGATTCTTGCAAAAATACGTAACTATGATATTTTTATGAGAAAAAATATATAGAGTTTCTAAATCCCTCATAATCATATAAATCCTTTAAAAATCTTAGTAGATAATGTTTAATATTTTAAAATATTTTAAGTCCTCGTACGTCCTGTCAAATCCTTTCATATCTTTAAACATTCTAGAACATTGTTTATCCTAACTTATTGCAAACACTTTAAAATTACATAAACTTAATGAAATAAGTGCAAAAAATTCCTTGGGATATTTTCAAATCACCTAATAAAATACTTACAATTAAAAGCTGGTGAAAATGCCTTGGTAGTTTATAAAATACCCTAAAGTCTTAAAAATTTCTTCCAATTATTGAAATATATTTTGAATTTCTCAGAACCTTTATAAATTGATAAATTCTAAATAAATCTTTTAAAATATTTCAAAGACTTTAAGATAATTCAAAAATAGGTAGAGACGTGACATGAATAGTAATTAACCCATGATATAATGTATTGATCAGAGTGCACATTTCATTTCGTAAAATGGTCTAACAGCATTTTTCGAGGTGCCTTTTTCGGATCACTTTATTATGTATCCAGTCCATTATTCATCATTTCAGTATAAATTAATTCTATAAAATGTAAACATTTCGTCATCGTAACGCAGAAATGTTTCCTAAAAAAGTGTCTAATTACAACAAATGTCGGCTTGTGATGATTATTTTTTACATTTAGAAAATGAATAGGCTAGATCCATGTTGAAAAACGTAGTAGTAGAATCAGTACAGGTGTGCAGCACCTCGCCAGTACCGTAAGGCAGTATTGTGAAGCATTACTAGTCAGTACTGGCCCAGTACAGATTCCTAGTACGGCGACTCCGGCAATCTGTACTAGACCAGCACTGCGCCAGTAGTGTGCTTCCAACTGGGTTTAAGGGAAACCATTGTAAACAATTATAAGTTATGCGGTCAAAAATACCCTGCGCTTGAAGATTGATTGCGCGGTTGTTAACGATTATTGAACAATAAAAAAATAAGAAATTTATAACAAAAACAGCTTTTTCTACTAGAATGAGAAATGGCAATCCAAATTTTTACTTGATATCAAGTATTTAGTTAAAAATGAATTAATTTTAATTATAACTGTACACCTAGAATTTCTATAAATAACATTGCGAAATCTACTTAGCTTGATTAGTACACCCGGCTGTAAATGTTCAGGATGTTTTCACAACGTAAAAATAAAAGGATTTAACTTGAAAGTCGCTAATATAGAAAGAAGATAGAATACCATTAACGGAAGTAAAAATATGACCAACGAAGCTGAAATTGCAATATATAACTCTGCACTTGCATTTACTGTGGATGGCAGGGTACACAGGGGTGAAAAGCCCAAGAAATATAGGAGCTTGCATGAAAAGGTGTATGTATGCAGAGGAAGTAAAAGTGTTATCCAAGAATAGGGATGTGTGGAGATAAATGGTTAATAACTGTGTGACGAGAAGTGACAGCGGAGTGTTAGACGCCGGAAACAAATGATCTTGTATTATAAAGGGCCTTCGTGGAGAGTTTTGCTTTGTGGGTGTGAATGGAATAGGGAGAGTAGATATTGCTATGAGTCTTGACTATTCAGTCAGTATGTGTATTTTTATGTAAACTCTGATGTACGATGACTTTGAGAAATTCTGCGCCTAGTGTGACAGATGGGGAGGTTTCCAGATAGAGGAACCTGAGTCGGCGCTTCTGGAAATTTATCCATGTACCTTTACCGAGGTTCTGTTGGATGGCATATCCCTTAAAGCTGCAGGTTCTCTAGTATATACTTAGCTAACTGCAACCCATTCAGAGGATGCTGTGGTTAAAAACAGGGCTTTGTCCAGTATGTCTAGTTAGGAATGAATTGCGATTATCAGATCTACTAATATTCGATTCTTTTAAAATAAAGCCAAAGGGCCTATAAAAAAGCTACATATCGCGTCCTCGGGTTTCGGATAGAGGGTCCCTGCACCAAGGGTTCCTGCTGAAAGACAGACGACACCTTTCCATAGCTGCTCGTGGAAACAACAATAACAGCATAAAACTACAAAGAAGTTGTAGATGCGGATGAAAATGATTCAACTCACAGAGTATCCGATAATGGGTCGAAAAACGCCGATCATCCTAGAGTTTGGGTTGCTGAAAATCATTTTGATGAAAACACGACGACAAGTCGACGAGAAACACACATTGAGTGAACGAATCAGCTTAAGGATGACTTTCTAGACTGATACGAGGCCAGCATTATGTCTGTTTCTGGAGGCTTTATTACGCGTAAGCCCACTCAGTGATGCCAGAAATACACAAAGCTTCAGCACGTTTGGCATCAGTTTTTGTTAAACCAAGCTGACTACTTCTAGAAAAATGAATATGTACGCATAGCGCTTCCCCCAACGCCTTACGAACAAGCCGTAGACGAAGAGGAGAAAGCGAGATTAAGACCAACCACAAAACGCAGGCACCTTTTGAGAGATTATCGCGATTCCAGAACAAGCAGGACTATTAACATCCAGGTTCTTCCTAAGCCCCAAGATCTGCACAGTAAAAAAAAGTATTCAAAATGATACCGAAATCAATATCATTTTGATATTCAATAAAAATGATACCGAATTCAAGAGCATTTTGATCGGCCGAAGTGAATGATCGAATTTTAGTATCATAGTGATCTGACTCAGGGTCATGTATGAAGTCCAACCAAGATGGCTGCCGTTCGTACAATACTTTAGCTCATATTCAAGCTTTGTATGGTTTCTGATCGCACAATGTACTTGAAAAGTTGAAAAAATAACGAAATCTGATATTAGAAAATATCACCTGTTAAGTGCAGTTGTCACTTGCGTGCGGGTAGATACCATTTTTAGGTTATGTCGTCATGACACCGGTGCCAAGAATTGGCGGCCATTTTGTTTATTCTGACAAATGAACCAAAACAATGAGATCAAATTGATGCAAATGAAAAATCATTATGATCTCGAAAGTCAAATGATCGCTGGAGCAAAATCATCTGTAACAAAATTGATCCTTTTTTTACTGTGTAGAGGATCTCGGAGGTCTTCGAGCTCTGAACCATCAATTGTTCTGTTTATGGTATTGCAAGAGCTTCCGCTGATTCAAATCGAAGGCTGAAACCGACGATGGATCGAAAGACCATAAGTCGCTTGCATCAACTGAAAAAGAAAATGGGTTGGGAAAGGCAGACTGCCTTCGGCCTTTAGTGCGCAATTGACTACAAACCATCTATTAGACCATTCGCCAAAAGGGTTCGAAAGTTCGCTCACGAACACCAGGTTGTTCGAAGAATTGAGCATGTGCGGCCGGAGGTAAGAGATTGAAAAAAGATGCAGCAGGACGCCCAGAAAATCTGCTAATTGATAGGTACGTCTTTAAAGAACGAGCAGCCCGTCAGCGCGTCCTGTCAATAGGTTGCACTGGCTACGAGAAAGCTTCGGGTTCAACATCTGATAGACTTCTTATCTTTCTGTTGGAAAAGTTGTAAGCCGATCAACACATACTGAAATGGATCTCATGTAGATTATCACAGGAGATTCATGCCTCTTTGAAAAACTAGATTTACTATCTCATCTGAAAATTAACGCCTGACAACGCGCAATGTCACCTTTCAGAAAGGCGTCTTCCAGGGCGATATAATGAGCCCTGAGCTTGCGGATATAAGTGTTATTAGACATTTCGATACTGAAGAGACCTATACATACCTGAACAAGGCTTCTGCGACTAACATGCTTACCGTTTTAATTTTATTTCACTCGTCCGTAGTAAATTAATGGACGAAGGACGAACTTACGGCCCTTGATATCGCCACGCAAAAGATCATACATATGCATCAGGGCTTGCATATGAATTCGCCCATTCCGCGATTATACATCTCAGGACGTTAAGGCAGCCGCCGACTTCTGAATCTCCAATGTCTTCAAAACCGAATTCTTTTAAGTGCAGCTTACATCGTTCGCAAATGGCAGATATTCTCTCCATGAAAGGTTTAGGTAACGCATCATCAGAACTTAATTCAGGTATACAGGGTTTCAACTTTCCACATAAGAATGGTGTCATTTCGACCTTAGTATACCCGGACGGCATTTTATGTCAGAAAGTTTCCAGCGATAGGTGCAGAGTGTGCCATGCACACGCTGAGTACCTAGGACACATAATATTCGCATGTTTCACTCATTCTGGAATGACATATCTCTACAGACATAATGCGGCTCTAAAAGTGCTTTATTGCCATCTCTCTCGTTCTCCAAGGCTTCGAGAAACTAACTGTATTCGTAATCGAAATATCGGTTCCGGCCGACTACAACTTTGCTAATAAGGAAAAGAAAAGGCAAGAGAGATATTGACCATATAAGCGACCCGAAAGGACTGTATACAACATATTCGGCTAAAGTAATTTTCCTTGTCATCAGTGCTCTAGAAGTTGCGGAAACATCATTGGTTCGTAAACTAGAAACCATACCCGCTTAAAAAAAAATATGCCAAGGCAATTGCGAGATGGATGCAGTAAGCTTTTGCCCTTGGGTCGCTTCGTGGTAAACCATCTCACGGACGTGAGACGTGACCATAGGTATGATTTACCGCAGTTCTACTGGGAAACAGTGTCATTTTTAGATGGCAGAGGAGCCCAGTGGGACCTTGCGGTGGTCGTTTAAGGCTTTCTTCAAATAATTTTGATGTTGTTATTTGCAATCCACAAAATAAATGTGATGGTAATATTTTAGTAAAAACTAATTCGCCAAATCATCAATTATATTGCCTGGCGCCCCAATAACGCTGTACGATGCTTCATGATTCGTGTTGCTCTAGTGCGTAAATTAATTTCTTATCGCTGATTTGTTCCATTTAAATTCGCCGCCAGTTCCACCACAAGATGCTACTACCAGCCTAACATCATAAAATCTCAAATGAGAAACGCTTGCAGATATTCACAGGAAATCACATGGATTTTCTATAAGGCATGGATTATTTCAGACAGCTCCGGAATTCCTGAATCAGCGCAATATTTATTTCATTTAAATTTAAATCAATTCGAATGCGAAAACCATTCCGTTGATACTAGTTATACTCATGGTAACTCTATAGCTCAGGCCAGTATCGCCAATACTCCTAATTTATAATCACGATGCAAGATTTTTAATTGTTATAAATTATCCAGTTAGTTTCTAAATGTTGAAAGGTTGTTTATGGAACATAAATACAAAGCTTCTCACTTATTAAATTACGGTTAGAAACAACAGGAATTTAAATATGGAAATCAGAAATATATGTAAAGTTTTTCATCGTACGTCCTTGCTTTAGCTCTCATTTGTCCACACATCGTTGCGGAAGTAACTGAATTCTGACCAATCAGAGGGGAACTAGATCGACATAACGAAGGTTAGGAAAGGTTAGAAATTCTGGAACGAGTTTTTGCTCAGTGTTTTTTGCTTTTTTACCGTTGCAGTTAACGATTTATGTACAGTGAAAATTTTTCGTCGCTTCTGCGAGAGCGCAGGGTCGATCGGTCAGGCCACTCATGGAAAGAGGAATATTTTTTGTGCGCGGCGAATAAGCCGGTAAGATTTCTCAAGTTCTAGTCTTGTGAAACCTCTTAACCCCTTTTTTCTTATAAAGCAACCTTCATTTTGATTTTCTTATTTTTTGCTTCTGAAAACACGTAAATTTCAATTGTTACAGTTTTCTTTGGTCAAGAATGCCCTAAAATTTAGTTTCTTGTCCAGAAACCTCACATAAACATTTTCAAGGCTAGATTTGTCACGTGGCGATGAGGTTGCCCCAGGATTGAATCTCGAATTCAACAATGTATAATTTTATTTTGTGCCTTTTTGTGATCTGATTTTCTCTTTGTTATTTGATTTTGTGCAATTTTTTGTGATATGTTTTTTGTGAATCCTTGTATGAGATGATTACGTAGATTATTCGTGACGTGAATATTATGCATTTTTTATCTATTTCCTCATACTCTGACTTTCCTTAATTATTGTTTCTCCCTTGAAGTCCCAAAAAACTAATTTGTCGTTTCCAAAAAAAGTAATAATATGATCTCAACCCTTTTTTTGAAATGTGTTCCTAAATCTGAGATACGTTTTCTATTACTGAAAATTCAGTAATATGCCTTTCAACCCAATATTTGTGAATATTTGTTACCTCCCTCCCTCCTCTGTCCCATAAATATCATCAGTTTTTTCCTAAGTTCACCTCTTACGAAATATGCATCATAATAATTTAAAATATGCTTCAATATCATATTCGAAGAAATTGTGGAGTATCGAAACTATAAAGCATTAAATTTTTGAATCCTCTTACTTAGTATTGCAAAGAATGTAATTGTTATATTTTTGCCTGAAATTGTATTTCATTTTGCTGTAAAAATCTGAAAGTATCTCAAAATGTCAGACTGAAATTGTAAAAATAGGAAAGTGTTAATTTTTGAATTTTTATCGATTTATATTCTATAAATTGGAAGAATTTATTGAAATGAATGGAAAATTATTTACTCGCTAAACGATTCACTGTAATATAAATCCCGAGTAAGAGACTCCTATGGATACAAAATAACGCTTTTGACCTCATTTTTGCACTTGAGATCTGAGCTAGTTTGCAATAAATGTAAGTTCTAATTCTGGTACATGTCGTTTACTTGTCGAGTATAGAATTCTAGTGTTGGATTCACTCCTAAAATTTTGTTTATTTATCGTGATTTTGCTTTTTTTTATCCAAGAAAGGTCCAGAACCGAACATGTGAATAGTTGATTGAGTTACATTGAGATTATGAAAAGACAGAATATATCAAAGTGTTATACCTTAAAACAGTTTTAAAATCGATTTTTTGTAACTATTTGATGTGTAAGTTTAATGTCCGTGGAAAAAAGTAAAAAAGAAGATTAAGCTTGAATACGTAAATAGTGTAAAAACGAAGTAAAACCGGAAATTTTAAAAGAAAAAGTAATAAAAATGATCCCATACCTTCACAAGATTTGAATTTGCCATTCATGTGGTCTAACTATTGTTAAAGTTGTGGTAAAAGTCAATAGATCTGTTTATTGAAGACGAAGCGGTATGCGCCGTCTCCATCTTAGGAAGTTTGTGAACGCATTCGTTGAGAATTACAGTGCAACAGTGACAATTCCATAATACTATCTTTGTAAACATTTTTTCCTTCCTAATTATATATTTGTTTTAATTTGAATTAATTAAGGCATGGTTCACCTTCTTTTTTTATAAAAACCATTTCAGCAAATTTGCGTTTATATCCATTAGGTTCAATTCTAATTTATGAAACTAGAATCGCCTCGGTTTTTTTGTTAATTGTTGAATTATAGCCTTATAATAATAATTTTCATTTAATCTAATGTTATTCTAATTTTTTCAACTCTGATTCCTAGTGGACGATCTGTTTAGCCAATGTAAGCCTTTCTACAGTAAAAGGAAATTCTGTATACAATAATAAATTGGTACAAAGTATGTAGTCTGTCTTTCCCTAATTTAAAAAATCCGTCAAGTTTAGTATTAACTCAAAAGACAGATCTAATGCTACTAGTTTTGTTTAAAAGTCTATTTTAATTTATGCCTTAATCCTAGCACAAAAAGAGCAGATATACTAACGGCAGATACTATCATAACTCTAGAATGTATGGGATTCCTATGACATATAAAAAAAACTGTCATCTCAGCTCAGTTTTATCTTTAATAGGTACTCCAACTTATTACAGAAGAAATGAAAGATAAATTTTACATCAATTCCCGGTGAAAGTAGACCGCAAAAAAAATTAGCCTTGCCAGATAAACTTTTCATGAATCGAAGATAATTGCTAATTTTTGACCGTGCCTGGATAATCTTTCGCCTTTAAAAGCTCCATTTTTATTCGCGATGTAGCGAGAATTGCGATGCTGCGCTATCTTTCATCGTTTAACTTCATTAAATTTGAGAGAACTGGGGATTTCCATCTGTCAGTGGCTGTTTGGGCTTTTAGCTAATTGGTATTAAATAAGTTATAATTTCTCTACAATAGTCTAATTTGTTTCGGAGGAGATACATCAGTAGGAACAAATTTTTTGTTCGTATTTTCTGTTTCTGATTGTATGTACATAAGTTACCGACATTTTCTCACTTCATCGTGAAACAGTAGACGAGATCAGAATTACTCTCCTAAACTCAGTGGAACTGTCGACGAAATATGTTTAATTTTTAACCGTTTGCAAACCTAATCGTTTTCCCGTTGCTGCCAATAATGTCGTAGCAGACGACAGCTTTAATTCCATCGCGGGGTAATCTACATAACATAAAAAAAGTTCTAAACGAAACTGGTGAGATTAGACCTATCTTCAGAGTTGATATTTATCTTGAGGGAATTGTTAAATTAAGGAAAAACATACCTGATACTATGGACTAGTATAATGTTGTGTAAAGAATTTGCTGTCGTTGTGAAAAAGCTTACATGGACCTCAAATCACTAATATTTCAGCTCGGGATTGCAGTTTGGTTTTATCTTTAAATTGTGATTTCGATATTAAAGAATCATTTTTCGTTCGCCTATAAATTTGCCAAAATATCCTTCAGCACTTTTTGGGCTACTGCCCTTCAATTAAACCACATAAATACCGAATTAAAATCCTTTTAAAGGTATGGAATCAATTTTCTTACTTCTTCTATTAAAATTTCTGGTTGCACTTCATTTTTACACATTTCACGTATTCGAACCTAACCTTATTTTTTCATTTGTTCTATTTGACTATGAACATGGAACTCACACATCAAGAAAGTCACATGGAATCTATTTAAAAATTGTTTTAAAGTACTATGTTTTAACAGATTATGTATTTTTATTATATTACTTCGTTTCATAATTTTAATACGTTTTTTGATACAGATCAGATAAGGAAAACCATCTCTGTTTCCGAAAGGTAATCATTTGGATTTTGAAATAAATGTACAAACTATTAGGCTGAAAGATGTCGTAATTAGTAGGTTCTGCCTATATTTATTTATAAATTGAAATTTTCCTAGACGTAAAAAAAATATAATTTTTTCTCCCTATAAATTTATATTGACTAATATACAGGGTGTCTAAAAAGTTCCGGGACGGTTGGATATTTCCTCAGGTAAAATATTTTAAAAAAAAGTGAAAGTCATTCCTGAAGTAAATTTCAACGAGGAATTCAATGGTGACCTTCATTTCGACCAAGCAACATTTTTCCAAGCAGCTTACGTTTACGTTTAGCATTACTCAGGAACAACGACGTGGATGTAGTAAATTATTTTCCCTTTGGGGTGCTTGATTAGCGTGTGTCCCCTTGCCTCTCACGTTTCGGAGTGCTTCATTAGCATGAGTCCCCTTGCCTCTCACGCTTCAGTGAAGATGTTCGAACTGAAAACCTTGAGCTTCTTGAAAAAAAGCTGTGCGATTGTAAAAATGAGTTACAGCATTAGGAATCATCTCCCTTTCAATCATAGTGGCCTGTTGCAGAATCCGATTCTGAAATTCGTCTAAGCTTTGCGGTTGCGTTGAGTATATTTTGTTTTTTAAATAACCCCAAATAAAAGCCATAATAATATTTTAGCGAAAGATAGTAAGTATGTACTCGTAATACGTAAATTTAGTTTTTATTCGTAATATTCGTATCGCAAAACGGTATAGGACTTATGGTATCGCCTTAGGTATTGACTAAGGTATGAAAAAACGGTATAGGACTGTATTACTCTTCGGGGAGGAACAGAACTCTCACCAGAACACCTGGAACTTTCATTGAAAAATTTCCTTATGATTTTACAATATTCAAAACGCTGTAACCAAGATCAATACAGAGCTCACTAATGAATTTCTCGTTGCAATTTACTTCAGGAAACACACTGACCTCTTGGAAAACTTTGTTAATTTCAAATAACCTCTAACTGCCCTTGACCATTACAATTGACCTATGACTTAGGTACGTGTTGAACGTAGAATTTTCCGCTCTATTGCTTGCAGATGTAAAAAAAGAGGGTTCCCATTTTTAAAAAAACAAACTTGACCTTTAAAAAGCCATGAATGTCAACTTCCAGGTAAAAATAAAGGTCACCATTGAGTTCCTCGTTGAAATTTACTTCAGGAATGACCTTCACTTTTTTCAAAAATATTTTACCTGAGGAAATATCACACCGTGATATTCAAAAGTTTAAGTTCACCTCTTTTTTAATGACTGATTAAGTTCTCTTAATTTTAAATAAGACGAAGCTGGAATTTTTTCTCTAGAAAGGATTAAATGCTATAAAAATTCTGTAGAAAATGAGCCCAGGATGAAGCCTATTTGTATATTTTTCAAGTAGATGTTTCAAGAAGTGTATATTTCAATGTTTTCTTAAATTTTCAATGACATCCTTAATGTTCAATAATTTTTAATGCTCCTGGGCTCATTTTGAATTAAGAGAACTTAATCAATCATCAAAAAAGAGGTGAACTTAAACTTTTGAACGGTAGTGTTTATATATATATATATTCGGTTCGATTTTGATTCCTCTAGAATCAAACCGAAGGGCCTATGACAAAGCCATCGAACGTGTCCTCGGGTTGCGGATAGAGGGTCTCTGTACTAAGGGTTTCTGTTGAATATGGTTACAAAAATAAATAGGCAGTCGCGGACAATTATCCAGGGGTGGTCCCGAAGGAATTAACCCCCGAACGGAGGGGTGTAAGCCGTGTCGAAAGCTGTAAGGCACCTGGGTGAGGTGTTTAGAACGGTGACTCTGGGATACCAGGCGACCTCTCAGAGTAAGCAGCCTTATCCTTACATGCGGGGCTCTACAAGGATGGACGAACCCTTTTCCCTAGCTTCTCGTGGGAGCAACAATGACAACACCAAACATAGTTGTAGTAAGTGCGGTTCAAAACAACAGAACGCGCAGGGCTCCCGACAATAGGTCGCCCAACAATGCCGATCAATCTAGAGGGTACTTTTCGCAGCAACATCTGCGTAACCATGCTGAACTACTCCGAAAAAGGGGCTATGTAAGAGGAACGCCTACTCTTCCACAGCTAGAACAAGCCGGCAACAGGGAAAGAGAGGCGACACTAAGACCAACCGCGGCCAGGCATCCAATAGAGGAAGAACGATGCTTTACGCCCCGGAGAAACATCAACACCAAGGTTTCTCTCAAGCCTAAAGATCTGGCTGAAATGGATGACGAGCTTCGCGCAAATTTTTCCGGAGAATCTGACCTCTGGGCTATCAATTATTGTGTGTATAATGCAGCGAGAGCTTTGGCCGATGCGAACCGTAAAAGAAAACCAACAGTTGATCATAAGACCAAAAGACGAATGCATCAACTTGCCATAAAGATAAGCTGGGCAAGACAGTACGCGTCCCGCATTCAGTGTGTGATTGACTACATCACATCTGGCAGGAATTTTACCGCCAAGGTTTCAAAGTTCGTGCCCGAACTCCGGACCCGTTATCACACACTTAGCAAGTCCAAGCTGCTGACCATCAGGCAGTATATTGTTGAAAGAATACGGATACTATCTGACGCTAAGAGAAGTCTAGAGCGGAGGGAGAGGTGGGTCAGAGAAAATCAACAGTTTCTCTTTGATCCATCTCGACTCTTCCAAGACCCTCCGGTTACTGTCGAACACCCACCCAAACCAGAGGAAGTCGCATAGACTGGACGAAGACTCAGAAAATGCTCAAAGAATGCCCACCCATCACTACCGAGGAGGTTGTGATGGGTGTCGGATGTCGGGAGAACCTGCTCATCGATAGATGTGTCTGTAAAGATGCAACATTCTACCAGCGTGAGCTATCGATGGCCTGCATTGATTATCGGAAAGCTTTCGATTCGACCTCCCATAGACTTATCATCTGTCTTTTGGAAATCTTAAAGGTTCATCCGCAAATAGTTAGGTGCATCGAGAGATTGATGTCGCTTTGGAAAACCAGATTTACTATCTCATCTAGAAAAAATCGTGTGAAAACTAACAAGGTCACCTTTCAGAGAGGTGTCCTTCAGGGCGATACCATAAGCCCACTCCTCTTTTGCCTTACATTATTGCCACTATCTCTAGCACTTCGCCATTCCGATGGGTACTTGTGCGGAAAACCTGCAGATCGAAAGTACAAGGTCACTCATGTATTTTACATGGACGATCTTAAGATCTATGCGAAAAACAAAGAGCAACTACATCTGGCTGCTGAAACACTCGAACTTGACTTCAGTATTAGGGGTGAGCAAAATGCATCATATCTTATCTATCTCGAGCACTCACTCCTGAAAGCCCGGATTAAAAAAGCACAAGAGAAAAACTTTCGTGAACAGCTCCTCGATAAGAGGATGCGCGTTATCTTCCACAGAAATGTGAAGGATCAGTCAATGTCTTGTGAGCTAACGTTTTCTTTCCCTAAATTGCCCGGATTGAAGTCTGGTACAGAGGGTTTCATTTTTGCATGCCAAGACGGTGTCATATCCACCTTAACATACCGTCGCCACATTTTGAGCCAAGACATTCCCGATGATTGCTGCAGGGCGTGCCATGCACACCCCGAGCATTTAGTTCACATACTATCTACTTGTCCAACTCACGCGGGAACGACCTACATTCAAAGACACAATGCGGCACTAAGAGTGCTTTATTACCATCTCTGTTACTCTGACGGCATTAACCTTAATATCGCTCCTCTAAATGCTCCTAGGGAAATTGAGTCAATTGTCGAGAATGGAAAGTGCCGCATATACTGGAACTTTATATTTTCGACAATTGTTTCTGTTGCTCACTCGAGGCCTGACATGGTTCTTCTTGACTTCGAGAAGCGAACCATGTTCGTTATCGAATTTTGGGCACCAGCTGACAAAAACATCATAACCAAGGAGAATGAAAAGAAAGGGAGGTATCGAGACCTTATAAGGGAGTTGCAACGATTGTACCCGGAATATTCTGTTAAACTAATCGTCCTTATCATCAGCGCTTTTGGAGGTGCCAAGCTTTCACTTGCTAATGGCCTAAAAAGCATCCCTGCGTGTCAAGAATATGCTAAAACACTTGCGGGCAAAATGCAGAAGGCGGTAGTCCTTGGGTCGCTCCGTGTTCTTAGGGTGCACGAGGCTTTTGCTGGATCGTCGTATTGATTCCTTCACAGACTGTAACCACCTATCTCACGGTCGTGAGACGTTGGTTGCGGCTGAAATTTTACCGCGATTTCGCTTGGAGCGGGTGCAATTTTCCAGATTAGCACCCGCTCCCAGCGAATTCCTGCGGTTGTCCTTATGACAAATTTTTAATTATATATAAAGAGAGAGGAGAGTACCCATATATGAGATACCAACTCTGTTTGGTGTGATTGTCGGAATTTTATGTACTGAATTTAAAAGTAATATAGGTCATTTTAAATGAAATTTAGTTTGTCATAAGAAGCTCAAATAAAAAATTTTATTTTTAATGAAAAACTTCATTCTATGTTTCCGAAGTATAAATTTACTGCTATTTAGATATATTTAGTTTTTGCAGTAGTCACAAACACTTTTGTAACCAATTTTCCCCGCGCAGCCACACTGTTATAAAAACCACAGGTATCTCCTATTATGAGAACCACACCGTGCAACTATGCACTTACTATGACTGACCTGTACAATGAAAAACTTCAACACTATCGATATTTTCCTACTTAGTTATTCAATCTCCATCACTCCAGATTAACTTTACTGCTAAATACATATTTAATGAATAATAAATAGGGTTTAAAGAATTCCCTTCAAATAACTCGAACACCATCGATTTCACAAAAAATTCGCCTATAAACTTTAGAAACCCAATGAAAAATGGACTATACCACGAAATTACTCTTTCTTCAAGGTCTACAAGTTAATGATAGAACCAACAAAGTGGTTCTCTTAGTTCAGCTGACAACCCGCTTTCTCATATTACGAGAATATCTCATATTCGAGTACTATCCTCTATACATATAATTCTTTTCATTTATTATTTTCATCACTGTCGGGTTTTAACCATTTATATCCTACTTACAAAAATTTTACATTTTACATTTGGATAACCAATTTCATGGTAGTTGTGCTTTTCATCGAAGGAGATTGTAATCATGAATTTTATTCACCCTGGTGGCAGATAGTTATAACTGACAATAACTTCATGTATATGTAGCAATTATTAGAATATTACTGTCATGTCGCTTTTCCTCTTTATTATTCTAATTTGCATCTTGTTTTGCTAATAAAGGTGCAGAAGTAAAACATTTTACATATTATAAATTGAATGTTTGTAAACCACACGTTTCGAAACTTTATGATTTGTAGACTGTTAAACATAAAATTAATAATTAAATCATAAGTTGATGAAAGTGAAACACATAATTCGCGTAATAGTATAAGGTAAGCTTTAATAAGTATTTTAATTGGAAAATAGAATTAGATACGACCTATGACGACCACTACATATTAGGGTGTAGCATAAAATACAAATTTTCGAAAATGAAAGGGCCTGGGGTGCCATTCTTTTCAACTCTACGTTAAAAATGATTGTGTGAAGGTTCATCAAAATAAACCATTTACGCGAAAAATGAAAAAATAAAAATAATTTTAAAAAAAGAATAAACATTTTCTTATAAAATCACATCTTTTTTTAATCTTGATTATTAGCGAGACTCGAGAAAAATATAAAATAACATTCCCATTCTAGAAAATGGCATTGAGGTTGTTTTAAGCTATTATTACAAATTTCGATAAACTTACTTATTTCCTTAATAATTGCGCAAATATGACAAGAGTTTATTAAGATCTTCGCTGGTTTTAGTTCTTAACTACCCAGGACCCACTACGAGAAGGTGGCTGCTTTCAGAGGCCTACCCTGCACCCATCCCATCCATCCAACCAAGCGAGTGTAATCTATTTTAGCTATCACTTTTAAGTGAGTTGGAATTGAGATTTGGTTTCAAAAGCGGACATTAACTTTCTCGATTTTATAGTAGCCCGGATGAAGTTCTCTCTCCGTCCTTCGGTGATTGATCCGCCGACTTCAGTAATTAGCTTTCCTGTTCTTTCGATCACATGTGTATGACACGAAAATTTTTTTTAATCCACTGGTAATTCACCTTGTTAATCATTCATAATTTAGAGCTCGTCTGATGTTAAGTTTTCTGAGATTTTGAGGCTTTGTGACTTCTACTTTATCCCAGCCTGAGATTTATATATTCTGTCGCCTCGAAATCTAATTTTGGCACAACAAAATATCGCACAGCTGGCTTAGGTTCGCATGATTCAACGATCCTGGATCAAGGCCGGACGGATTTTCTGGGCATGTTCCTATCATTTATGCGGTCCATATATCTCTCAAATACCGCTGATCAGTACTTTGATTTGATTCCACTCTCAAGACCTCGATTAGGTCCTTCTCTATGTCTTCATATGTTATCTTCTGAAAATCACAAATGGGCAACTTTCCAAACATTTTTAATGCTTTTTCTATAGGCCCTGATAACGCTATCAGAACCAAAGTTTTACGATACAAACTTTCGAAAAGATGACGGAAAGGAAGCTCATTTCCATGCAGTTGGTATATCAACATTACAGCAGTACCGTCGCAGCCAGTCACTCAAAAGTTCTTAAAATTGAATGTGCGTGATATTATAAGGTCCAGCTTTCACTTTCTTTTTAATTATTAGGACCATTATAAGTGATTGATAAAAGATTGATCATGAAAGATCATAAGGGATTGATAGTCATCATGAGGAAATGATAGGGTTTTGCTGCAAACTATCTATAGCATTCCGGTTTTTTACTCTAATTCGCCATATTTTACTTCTATCGACTACTAAGGACATGTTTTCTAGGGTAATTATTTAATGTTCCCGCAAAACACCCATCGCTGCACAGAAAAACGCTGGTGTTAAATATGATGCAGCTCAAATTTCATTGCTCAGCCAATGAACATTTGATAGCATTTTCAGTCTCAAATTTATTCCTCTGAACGTAAGTGCGCATCTGCTCTCGTAGGGCATCTTAAGGACAGTATTAATTGGAGACTGAATTTTGGCTCATGCTGAGTTGTGGAGTGCTGAACCGCTCTGTCGGGATGTATATAAAAAGTCATGACCGTCTACATATAAAAATAAGGTATTTTCACTTCAATCGCTAACTAACTTTCTCCGTTGAATGTCGAGGGGATAACAATTGATCAAATGCATGGGAATCGATTAATTTCTGCTCTATTTTTCTAATATTTTCGTAAAAAGTAATTTTTTCTGTATAAAATAACTGCAATGAAAACAATGTTACTCATTTACCATTTCAATCAAGTTTTCCAATAATTGTCTAAGAATGCTGAAGAGAAAATATAAATTATAAGCTCGTATAATAATCCTGGCAAAGCAAAATATATCTTAGATTTGATTTAGAATAAAGAGTAAAGTGCGATTTTTAACATTTATTTTTGGAAACATAGTAAATAATATTAATAATGAAATGTGAAAAATTTCCCGAAGAAAAGTTTGAATTGTATAGAGTTTGAAGTTACTTATTGAATTAGGTTACTTTATATTTAAAAAAATGTTATTTAGTAATCAGTGAAGAATATAAACATTGATTGCTGTAATTTTTCTCCTTGAAATTTTATCATTGTATCTTCAATAGTAGATTATGCACCTTGACAGTAAAGTTGAACTTTATACGAGAATACATAATTTAATGTCTGAGCTGATCGCGAGGATGGTAAACGGCATCCGAGTATAAAAAACTTTATTGGCGTGGTGCATACGATACTTTATCTGAAATAAGCAGAATAAGAACTCTTTTTCTTGAAAACGGTGCTTGATTGGACAGCGTACACACTCGCGTGGGATTACGTTGGTCATTCAGAATCCCCTTCGCAGTTTAACGTAGTTTTTGAATCAATGATTTTCACGTGACGCTCTTCACAGTACAATAAAGTGCTATTGTATTGACGCTTCACGAGCAGCTAAAGTGCGCTTGTTCTGTCTATTTTAGATAAAACAATGTCTTTACAACAAGGATGTTGAAACTTCGATTTTATTTACGTGATTAACGTTTTATAAAATTATAATTTATATTTGTTCCACTGAAAAATACTTTTTAGTCCAAAATGTTAATTATTCAATACATTATGTTTAATGTTTTCAACTTATTTTTATATTATATATTCACAAATAAACATTTCATTCAATTTTATTTTCACTATATTTATCATATTCAACATTTTAAGAGTGTAAGTATTCACTAAACGTTAAAATGGTAAGTTTAAATCTGGTATAAGCTCGTATATTCAGAAATAGAAAGGATTATTTTTTACTTTCCATTCAACTTCAAATGTTATATTCCACTATAGCAAGTTTCTTGGGTAACGTTTAAATTCATGTTTCCATGGAGAAAAATGTCTGATAGGGTTAACAAGGATTCTGGTAAGCCGTACTATACAATCTAGTAAAATATGAACCAACACGACATACAGTCGAGTTAAAATCTGTCTAGTTAGAATTACAAGACATGTGGTATAGGTTTTAAAATGTATGCAACACAATAAAATTAAAGTTCGTTTATTAAGCACTGGTCAAAAGTATGATTTCACATTTCACGAAAAAATCGCACAGCCTGAAGCATCATCTTCAAAACAACATGGCGACAACACTGAAGAAAAACAAAGCATACGTTCCTTGCAGTATAGCCTTGTAGGAGAGAAGGTTCCACATGTTCAGCATATTATTCACTGTGTCGTCACAGAAGTTAATTATTCTAATAAGCATGAATAGAAACAAAAATCAAAACACGTCGTGTCAGTTCTCGAAGCTCTGAAAATGGCCAGAACGACGCGCGGTACACGGAAATGCAAGCGAATGGAAAAACTGGAGCTGATGACGCCGAATATTAGGCAGGCAAGCTAGCTGCTAGAGGGAAGAATAGTGACGGTGAAGAGTACAGGAGGGTGGAGCGAAGGGAGTAAAGGAGTGTTGGGGGGCAATTCGTACTAGATATCTCGTTATGGGAACTACTTGAAATAACACGATGGATCCGTAAAATCTACTAGACTGCTTACAAGACATTGAGTAGGAGTAACGAAATTTCTGCCTTAAATTTACTGGACGCGCGTAACTAGATTCATCTAGTTGGCTCAACTAGACCTTTTTTTCCTTGTTTTCTTTAGAATTTCTATAAATCTCTTGAAAAACTGGTTTGAAATATTACATACATAAAATTGATTTAATTTCAATAAGGGTTTTCATGAAAATCACATTTTGTTTACTGACAAACTTTTAAAAGGTGGTCTAGTTCCATGCTCTACAATGAAAAAAAGCAGAGAGTGTTGGAACAACTAACGCCGCGCTGGAGATTTTAGGTACTAATCAGCTTAAGACACTAAGGGATCACCATTTTTTTTCAAATGCATAGGGCTGAAATCTTTTCACGTGAAAACGTTTTATGTCAAAGTTTCATATGTTTCATGAAACATAGGGATGAAAAGAAAAATTATTTTGTGCATGCGCCGATCGGTTTGGCATCTAAAGTCAGATTAGGATTTTATCCTATTAGTTTGACTTTCCCCCCGCTATACTTGACACATTACAATATTTCACGAAACCCCCAATGTTTCATCAAACTTTTCATCAGCGTAAAGATTCATGAAACTTTACATCCCTACTCATCCTGAAAATCAAATTTCTGTTTTCATTATACAATTGTCTTTACCTTATTTTTCATGTATAATACTAGCAACTGCAAGATTAGATAACTTTAAACTTTCGCAGAAAATCTAGTGGAAATTTGGTCGAAAGTCGAGGCATGAATTTCGTTGCAGACAGTCACGACTTAGTTTTACATCCCGGGTTTTGTTGTTTGAATGTCATGTAGGTTTTGACTAACCTAAGATTTGGATATTGTATCACGCCAAGTACAATTTTTATTCCAAGGCACTAATAGTCACTGGTAAATGGGAGAAAATTAAAAGTTAGGTAATTATTATTATAAGTTACCTGCTTTTCAACATCTATTTCACCCAAATAACGCCCGACGAAATCATATTGACAGGTGACTGATAGTTTGTAGACGACATTTCACGTTGCTCTGGATGAGAAACACAGTCTCTAAATGATAGTTTGCCCCTAGATTCCCAGAATGAATCTCTGTGGCTCAAATGTGTTGCAACTCACTTGAACATCGATTTCGATGTACATTGGAGGATCGGCGATTTTCTGTGTGCTACAGCTAAACACGGTGCATTGTACCGATTAGCGTCTTGTGCTACTGTTAGCAAATGTATATAAGACCTCTTTAAGTCGAATTTATGGAGATCCTTTTTTGGTTCCGAAGGCAAAAGATCTTCATCGCGTGAGGAGGGATTTCTGAAAATTTCTAGTAGGGGGATGGCTTTCTAAAAAGTTTTCCTTTCAGAAGAATTTGTTGTCATCCTGAGTAAGTCCTTTGATTTCCTTTCTTCAATTCTATTTATCCTATTAGTAACTGCAGAATCTAAATTAGACATGATCGTATGTTCAGTTGTACACTGATCAAGTGGAAACTCTCTTTCTATTGCTGAATTCTTAGTAAGACTTCATGAAATTGCTACAAGAATCATGAAGCTTTCTTACAAGAAAAATAATTCGCTGTTCTGAAACTATGGAGATGGAGAACTAAAACTAAATTTTTTAAAATCATTTAACAAAAGATTCAAAACTTGGGAAGCAACAGGCTGCATGACTTCCGTTTCCGACAACAAATATAGGCTATAACACAAGTATGCGTCCCATGATTGCAGAATTGCGTTGCGTTTTGCGTAATACGTCAATTCACTAGACATTTCAGCCCATAATATTCTCCTAGTTATTCAGAGAAACACTGTGATTGGTTGGAATATCTACTGACTTTACGCATTACGACAACGCAACCCAATTCTGCAATCATCGGACGCCACCCTGAGGATAGTTCTGCGTAACAGTTGCTTGAAGGTCAAAGCAAATGAAGATCGCGTGGAGAAGAAAAAAGTTGAATATCATTTTTATGCGTATTGATATTAATGCAGGTTTTTTCGTAAATATTTTTGATTCACATGGTGAAACACGAGGCACCATGCGTTCATACTTTACGTTCAAAACCAACCTTGATGTCATTTTATAGAACGGGAATGTTAGGGGCCATCCACATTCCACGTGGACACTTGGGGGGGGGGGGGGGG
>NC_046661.1:47652281-47658719 GCF_010883055.1 Belonocnema kinseyi | reverse complement strand
AGACTATAATCCACGTGGACATACATTTCCCTAAATCTGTGGAAAATATACTTAAATGAGACAAGATATAATCTGGGTGTACTCGAACTTTCATATTGTACTCCCGCAAGATATTATTTTTATTTTTATTTAAATTGTAATTTTTTCACGACTTTTTCTTTGCAAATTTAAATCATATTTAAAATCACGTTCCTAAGCTAATCCGAATTTGTTACCCAATTTATCGCTCCTTTGGATTTGTTGTGGTCCGGGAGCTCGCGACAATTCTATGGACGTCATTTTAGTACTCATTAAAATTTAAGATTCTTTTGCTTTTATAGTCAACAGTTCGAAATTCATAGACTGACTAACAGCTCTCGGTGCATTTTGCAACAATTTATCGTTAAACTGGTCAAAAATTTGAGTGAAAAAATGTCATTTTATAACTGTCGAAACCCACGGGGGGTGGTTGTTTAAACGCTAAGGAATAACAATAGTTTGACTGGTAGCTTCTCGGTGGTGCCAAACTTGACTGGCAGGCTGCAAAAATGTCAAACATTCGACTGAAAAAAAGTCATTTTAGTACTCTTCAAACCCACGTGGAAGGATTGTTTGAATGCTAAAAACTAACAAGAAGTTTGACTAACAGCTCCTGAGTGGTGCCAAAGTTGACTGGCAGGTTGTCAAACATGTCGAAAATTCGAGTGAAAAGACGTCAATTCAGCACTCTTGAAACCCATTGGAAATGATTGTTTGAATGCTAAAAACTAACAAAAATTTGACTGACAGCTTCTCGGTGCTGCCAAAGTTGTCTGGTAGGCTGTCAAACATGCCAAAATTCGCGTGAAAAAACGTTATTTTAGTACTCTTAAAAACCATTGAGAATGATTATTTAGGTGCAAAGAACTGCCAAGAAGTTTGAGTGACAGCTTCTGAGTGGTGCCAAAGTTGATTGACAGGCTGTCAAACATGCCAATAATTCGAGTGAAGAAAGGTCATTTTAGTGCTCTTGAAACATATTGGGAATGATTGTTTGAAGACTAAGAACTATCAAAAATTTAGACTAAAAGCTGCTCGGTGGTGCCAACGTTGATTGGCAGCCTGTCAAACATGCCGAAAATTCTAGAGAAGAAACGTCATTTTTGTACTCTTAAAAGCCACTGGGAATGATTGTTTGAAGACTAAAAACTAACAAAAAATTTGACTAAAAGCTGCTCGATGGTGCCAAAGTTGACTGGCAGGCTGTCAAAAATGCCAAAAATTCTAGAGGTGAAACGTTTTTTTAGTACTCTTAAAACCCATTGGGAATGATTGTTTGAATGCCGAATACTAACAATAAATTTGACTAGCAGCTTCTCGGTGGTGCCAAAATTGACGGGCAGACTATCAAGCATATAAAAAATGACATGATGAAAATTAGAACAGTAATTTTAGTACTCCGGAAACGTATTGTGGATGATTCTTTAGATGCTAAAAAGTAGGATAATAATTGATTGGCCGTTGGCGGTTGGGAGAGACGTCTTGGAAGGGCCGCAGTGCCGCAGTACCGATGCTATTTGACGGAAACTCCCGGTACTGGACTAAAAGCGAGAGTTTCGTGTATTTTGACAATATCAAAAATATTTTCACAAGCTTTTCCCGAGATTTCCGTATTTGTGAAGTAAATTTAAAGAAAATCCTGTTTTTTTTTTTGACATAAAATAAACTAACCATTACTGGAACAGTTAGGGAAAGCTAACCTACATAAACACAATTTTAAAATGGGGAATTGGAATTCTTTGTACCAAAACCGTTATTATAAGTGGCTAAGATATTCTTTAACCGATAAGGACAAAAAATACATCATTAATTTTACAGTTAATTAATATAAATGGAGATTACTTAACCTAGTCAGATTGCCCATTAGTGGGACACAAATTTTGGGGCATATCCTTAAGTGGGACACCATAGAAGTCAATACTGGGACAAAGAAAATGCAATGGAGTTAATCAAAATAAAATGGCACAATTTACTTTTAATTTATTACAGAATACATTAAAAAGCAAGAATGGATTGTGATTACCATTTGATTATTTATTCTACAAAAGTTGTTGTATTAAATTTTGAATTAGAATTCATCTTTATTCAAGTTAATACATAAATTTAAAAAAAATTGAAACATCTATCTTGTTTATAATTCGTCTTTTTGGTTTGAACATTTATCATTTTGATTATAAAATACTTTTTTGTTGACAAAAATGCAACTGTTTTGTTGAAAATGATATTATTATTGTAGAAAATTCAACAATTTTGTTGAAATATTTTTCTTTTTTTCACAAAAAAATCTTATATGGTTAAAAAATCATGTCATATTTAATTTTTTATTAAAACAGTCTTTGTTCGAAATATCAACTCATATATTTTTTTTATAAGAATTATTCTTTTTTGGTAGAAAATAATTCTTTATTTTAAAATTCAAGAATTTGTTAGAAAATTGAAGTACTAGGTTAACAGAAAAATTAAATTCTGATAAAAAAATATAATAGTTGATATTGCTACAAAAGAAATTTTAATGAAGTATTGAAAACTGCTGAAGCCTCAACCTAATCAGAGAATTTTCGACCGCAGTTGCAATGTTCCTCAAGATAGATTAAATTTATCATTACAAAGATATGTTGTCGAATCAAAAAGATGACTTTTTAAGAAAATAGTTCAAACGTTAATAGAAGAAACTTTTCTCAGTCAAGAAATAAAAAAATTTAACCAAACTGTTGAATTTTTCAAGTCAAAGAGATGAGTTTTCTTCAAAAGAGTTATAGTCCGGGAGCTAGAGACAATTCTATCAGGCTGGGTCGACTCCTGTGGGCGCGTTTGACCACTTTTAGCGACACTAGCGCAATCTACAAGGAGGTGGCAAATTAAAGCGTATCCATGTGTTCGTGCACGTAAATGCGTGTATTATTTGAAGGTGTTGCGTGAATTAAAATTAGAGAAAATAAACAAATTAATTCAAAATTGTACAAATTTAAGACGAAAAATGTATAAATACTCTTTCCTGTACCATTTTTTGGGATAAATTTGTACAATTTTGCAATAATTTTCCAATAAATAAAGAATTACATAACACACGAAATGTAACGTTTTTTCAACATTTTATTCATTCGCATTATAATAGAGAAGTGAAATCAGTGACACCGTGGCACAGCACAAACATTTCAATTTACTTTAACTGTGTTTATTTTTCAATGTCCTGATTTCACTTCATACGGCGAGACACAACTTTATTGAACTTAGTAAAATTTGAAGTTTGTTGACGAAAACAGAACCTCAACGAACACTAGAATGGCAGCGCAAAGATATTTTAAGAAGATATTACCCTCACAAATGCCCCTACAGTAGAGCCATCTACAAGGAGGTGCATAACTACAAAAGTATATGTGACCACACGCGCCCATGGGAGTCGAACCAGCCTGAATTATATGGACGTCATTTTAGTACTCACTAGCATTTCAGATTCTTTTGTTTTCATGGTCAACAGTTCGAAATTCGTTGATTGGCTAACAGCTGTTGGTGCATTTTGCAACAATTTATCCATAAACTGGTCAAAAATTCCAGTAAAAAAACGTTATTTTAGTACTCTTGAAACCCACGGGGGATGGCTGTTTGAATGCTAAGAACTATCAAAAAATGTGACTGGCAGCTTCTCGATGGTGCCAAAGTTGACTAGTAGGCTTTTAAACATGTCAAAAATTCGAGTGAAGAAACGTCATTTTAGTACTCTTGAAACCCATTGAAAATAATTGTTTGAATGCTAAGAACTGACAAAAAAATTTTATGGCAGCTTCCCGGTGGTGCCAAAGTTGACTGGAAGACTGTCAAGCATATAAAAAATGACAGGCTGAAAGTTAGGACCGTCATTTTAGTACTCCTGAAACGCATTGGAGATTATTTTTAGGTGCTAAAAAGTAAGATAATAATTGATTGGTTGTTTCTCAGTGGTGCCAAATTCGACTGGCAGGCTTTCAAACATGTCAAAAATTCGAGTGAAGAAACATCATTTTAGTCCTCTGGAAACTCATTGAGGATGATTGTTTTGGTGCAAACAACTAACAAAGAATTTAACTGGCTGCTCCTAAGTATTGCCAAAGTTGACTGACAGGCTGTCCAATATGTAAAAATGATAGAATGAAAATTAAAACCTTTGTTTTAACCGGACACTTTGGCTGCCAGTCAAAATTTTTGTTAGTTCTTAGCATTCAAACAATCATTCCCAATGGGTTTCAAGAGTACGAAAATGACGTTTCTTCACTCGAATTTTTGACATGTTTGACAGCCTGCCAGTCAACTTTGGCACTACCGAGAAGCTGCCAGTTAGACTTCCTGTTAGTTTTTAGCATTCAAACAATCATTCCCCGTGGTTTTCAAGAGTACTAAAATGACGTTTTTTTACTCGAATTTTTGACCATTTTAACGATAAATTGTTACAAAATGTATCAATAGCTGTCAGCTAGTCAACGAATTTCGAACTGTTAACTATGAAAACAAAAGAATTTGAAATTTTAGTGAATACTTAAATGACATCCATAGAATTGCCGCGAGGTCTCGGACTAGTATATTTTTAATTTGAAAATATAAATTTTTACCACGAAAGTTAATTTACTTAAGTTATTTTAAAAAGTAAATCGATAATATTAGTCTTATTAATATTTAATATAAATCTATGACATGAAATTTTAAGCATACTTACTAATTTAAATTAAAATATTAAATTTATGAGATACAATATTACATTACTTACCTAAACAGTTGGAAAACTTTTGAGGTTAGAATTGGAGGTTTAAATAAACTACTTTTAACAATTTTTTTAGAATAAATAATCTATTGAACGGCAAGGTTGTGCATTATATACCATATTTTTAATATATCACTAACATGATACTGTGAGATTTAATTAAAGCACGGCGAAAGTGACCGTCTCAGTAATGGAAACGCAATTTTGCAACTCACGTTCAAGTGTCCGAAACTAAGACAGCGACAGATCGTCTCGGGTTAGGCAACTTCGTCAAAAGTTGTCCAAATGCGGGACAGTGGAATATTCATAAGTTATCGAATAAAATCGCTAATAAAGTTATGAATTTTATTCTTCAATGTATTAAAAATGTGCTAGAACATTAATTTTTCTTTTAGTGCAGGAAATTTCAATAATACAATGCTGTAAAAGTTACGAGGAAAGTTTTGAAATACAAAAAATGGCGAATTTGTAGCAGTTCATGCAAAGATTTTGAGGAATATTTTTGATTATTTTTTACTAAATGTGTAACTTATCAGGACAAAAATAAAGCGTGGCAACAACTTGAAAAGATTTTTAAAAATAATAGGACGGTTTTACTATTATAAATTATGTTAGAATATAAAAGATACTCAACTATATGTATTATTGTCCCAGTATTGGACATAATTTTTACATTGTCCCAGTAATGGTCGGTTTACCTTATTTTGTCTATGCGGCTCGGTTAAAATTTTTTTGGTTTTGATGAAACCTCACACGTTCTATTTTAACGTAAAAAGGAAAACAATGATATCTCAGGTCTTTACATATATAATTAAAAATTTGTCATAAGGATAACCGCAGGATTTCGCCGGGAGCGGGTGCTAATCTGAAAAATTGCAACCGCTTCCAGCAAAATCGCGGTAAAATTTCAGCCATAACCACGTCTCACAACCGTGAGATAGGTGGTTACAGCCTGTAAAGGAATCAATACGACGATCCAGCAAAAGCCTTGTGCACCTTAAGAATACGGAGTGACCCAAGGACAACCGCCTTCTGCATTTTTCCCGCAAGTGTTCTAGCATATTGTTGACACGCAGGGATGCTTTTTAGGCTATTAGCAAGTGAAAGCTTGGCACCTCCAAGAGCGCCGATGATAAGGACGATCAGTTTAACAGAATATTCCGGGTACAATCGTTGCAACTCCCTTATAAGGTCTCGATACCTCCCTTTCTTTTCATTCTCGTTGGCTATGATGTTTTTGTCAGCTGGTGCCGAAAATTCGATAACGAACATGATTCGTTTCTCGAAGTCAAGAAGAATCATGTCAGGCCTCGAGTGAGCAACAGAAACAATTGTCGAGAATATAAAGTTCCAGTATATGCGGCACTTCCCATTCTCGACAATTGACTCAATTTCCCTAGGAGCATTTAGAGGAGCGATATTAAGGTGAATGCCGTAGGAGTGACAGAGATGGTAATAAAGTACTCTTAGTGTCGCATTGTGCCTTTGAATGTAGGTCGTTCTCGCGTGTGTTGGACAACTAGATAGTATGTGAGCTAAATTCTCGGGGTGTGCATGGCACGCCCTGCAGCTATCATCGGGAATAGCTTGGCTCAAAATGTGGCGACGGTATGTTAAGGTGGAAATGACACCGTCTTGGCGTGCAAAAATGAAACCCTCTGTACCAGACTTCAATCCGGGCGATTTAA
>NC_046661.1:47631375-47652181 GCF_010883055.1 Belonocnema kinseyi | reverse complement strand
AAAACTTCTTCCACCAGAAGGTTTTGATACAATCTGGTCCCGGTGCGGAATAGTTCTTCATCCCTCTTAATACTTTTTTCACCTCCTCGGTAGTGATGTGTGTGCAGTCTTGATCAGGTGTTATGAGGGCATCACACAGCTCCTTGAAGCTATTTATATTTTCACGAGTCTTCGTCTAGTCTATGCTGCATCTATGCATCTATGCTGCATCCAATCAAACTGCTGACGCCTCAAACTGAACAGATTATTATTTATATTAAATCGATAGGCCGTGCTTTCGCAGTCTCTATGCATACTGAACTACCTTTGTGAGTGGAAGCTCACCTTAAAATTAGTACATAGTCATTGAAATTCAAGTACTCTTTAACTGGTTTGACAATACAAAAATTGATAAATTTTCAGTAGTTATGTATACTGGAAAATATGTAAAACGTGAATTAATAAAATTTCAATGAACATTCACAGATCTCCCGGAGAATTTTGGTTTCTTCAAAAAGCCACGAATCCGCTTCTCGTTAGTTTATCAGCATAAAACATTACTAAAATCTCAGTTACGCGTAGTAAAACTTAAGAAAGATCTCCTAATGGTAAATCAGTGAAAAAGTAATGTCATTCAATTACTATTCCTTAAAATTCACTGACTGAGACAGCCAGGTTAAAGAATTACTCATACAACTTCGAACATAAATAAAGTCCGAAACCCGGAAAGAAACTGGGATCATTTTTAAAAGTATATTGACTAAAAATTGAAAATCAACGTTTTTAGTCGGAAAAGACTTAAATTAAGTTATTAAAAAAGAAAGATTATTTCATGAATTTGTGTCAGCTATGACGAAAGTAATACCTGAAAAAAATAAGATGAAGTAACAGCAAGCCTATCTTTACTCGGCGTAGCTACTGAATGTTGTGCAGAATGAATTGAATTTTGTGCAGAATATTTTTCTGATTCCGAATATATGAGGTGCACATAACGCATTCCCGGTCATCTTGTTGTTATTCGACGTATTCTATGTTCAAATAAAAAATGTCACATCTCTAAAAGTTATGCAATTTACAAAAATATGTTTTCATATTTATTTAAAGAATTTTGATATGCACAAATTTCATTTAAGCTGTATGTTGATTTAACTGATAGTTTTCGAGAAAAACAATAAAATAGCGTTCCGATGAAAAACTATTTCTAGAGTATATTTTTTACCATTTCACAATTTTGTTTGTAATCTTATAGTATTCGCTGAGATAAAGACAATTTTCTTTAAGATTTCTTCGATTAGGCTCTTAGTTTAATGCTTACAAGATTGGAAATGTATACAAACTTTTCTTGTCTGTGTGTACGGGCGTTAGTAACAGAATCAGTCGGTGGACTTGGAAGCTGCAGGTTTAAAACTTCGAGGAAACCTTCACTAAGAGGCGAACACTCGTTCACACAGACATGAGAATATTGTTTTATTTTGAATTCTGTAAAAATTAAACTAACAGTATAATTTAAAGAATTTTAAAAGAAATTGTCTTCACTTCAGCAAGTGCCATATGATTACAAACAAAAAATTGCGCAATAAGAAAAAATATACTATAGAAATTTCAAGAGCACATTCTGCACAAAAATCAATCATCAAATAATAAGGACCTAATATGAACACAAACTCTTCTCTTCGGATCCCTGTCTATAAGAAAGTTCGTGAATACGATGAATTATATTTAGAATATGGTTTCGTCTCGAATTTCAAAAGCCCCTCACTTCCGGTAAATTCATCATAGTATTTACATCCTTATTCAAAAAATGTACACAATGATAGTTATATATTTAAATAATACTTTCATAAATCACCATTATTGATATTTTTGGTATTATGTTGAATTTATAAAATTATAGCTCACCGCTAATTTAACTCAATCATCTAAATATAGTTCGTTTTCAATCTGTATGTAGCTGTATCGAACGGAGTTCACGATTGTCATTTAGAACGTACATTTTTTAAAAAGATTGACGACATCTGGGTTAGAATATCATCTTATCAAGAATACTCGTATACAGTATGTCTTGAGTAGAAAAAGAAAATTGTATTAAAATACCAGAGATCCAAGTAGAAAAATTTGAGCGTACCTGATTTTTGTAAAATCCCTTTGCAACAAAATTTGCGTAGAAAAAAGAACTTCCTAAAACTTTAGGTGATTGCTATAGACTTTAGAATAATCCAAAAATAATTTAAAATTAGCACAACGTTTATTATAAGATTCAAGACCATCTCCAAAATAATTAAAAAAGTCCGCGAGTATTACCATGACTCTGGAAAGACTTTTTTACTATTTCAGAAGTCATAAAATAGTTGACGAACTTTTTTATTACTTCAAGACTTGTCTTGCCATGTCGCGCTAAAAATTGGACCTCTTGAACAAAAAAGTTTTTTATGTTTTTCAGAGTCGATATAATATTATCAGGCATGTATTATAAAAGAAAAAAAATTATTTGTTACGAAAAAATATATGAATTACAAAAAATATTTATTTTAACAACATTTCTTCTACCTCAAGTTTTCCCTATTGTGGCATTATAAAACTTATGAAAAAACACCGAATTTGATTAAATTATGGTTCTTTTCGAACAAAGCATTTCCTACAACCTCTACTGGTGCCAATTTTGAAAATCATGAAACAATCTTTAAATTATATATTTGCTAAAAAAACTAATAGACAATAGACTCTTATAGTATGTTTTTTCAAAAAAGAGACATCATCAGTAGTATTATTTTGATTTTCAAAATCACACAAATACTATTTTTACAGATATATGATTTAGGGTATCTTAATTCTCCTTAATATCACTTGATGTTCATACAATTTGTTCTAAAATTTGCTAGAATTCACATTGTATTCCGTGAAATCAATTTGACAATAACTTACTTGACATCATCTTCAAATCACTTTGAGTTTGATTGAATCCATCTTACAATTAAATTGATGTAAAACTTATTGGAATTATTTTGAGCAATATTTCACTTAAACTCTGTCAGTACTCGTACTTTCTCAAGAATATTCTGCCATCTCAAATTCTTGAAAGATTTTAAACTCAACTCCGAGCTAAGGAGAAAATTTCCCGCGAAATTTTGAGGATGTTTCGCAACTACATCTGCTGGTTATCAAACGCGTAAAAGTGTTCAGATCTAATTTGTATTTCTTGTAAGCTGCCGAGCAAGACATTAAAATCGTGCGATTCAGTTTGCTGGCTGGAAGAAAAAACTGCAACACGAATCTCGAAGGCATAATTCACGAAGAACACGCTGGCAAGAAGCAGAGTGGAAGCAGACTAGCGCACGGCAATAACTAATCCAGCAGATAATCTTATTGCCAGCTGCAAGGCTCGTAACAGCAAGCGCATACTGTCCAAGGGGGTTGGTCCTTTCTCCGAGTTGGCAAAGGGCGTTCGCTCTCCATGATTAATAGCGTCGCGGCGCAACGCGGCGCGGCGCTACATCGCTTTCTAAAAACTTCTTCTGGTTCCTCTTAGTCGCCTTGTCGTTTCTCGATCATTATTTAATATCTTCGAGATTAATCTTGCATGCGGACCTACATCCTCTTCCCCTTTCCATCATCATCCCCCATGTACCTCTCTCAACGACCATGCACTCGATGAACAATGCATCGAAGTTGTTCGCTCGTCGGAAAATTACATAAATCATACTCAAGAAGAAGAGAAAGTTTTTACCTCTTGTAGTTCAGGTACCTTTTTATTATGATAAAATCTTGTGGCACTTTACCTAATTTTCAAGAGTGTGCAAAATTCTTTTAAGTATAATTACGCTAAGCGCATAATTTCTTAAGTAATTTCAAGATGAGATCGAAGGGAGATAAATTTATCTTAAACTTAAAACCAATTACATAGCACGAATTCGTTGCAAATCTGAGCATTATATAAGGATAGCTTGAAGAAAAAAAATATTTTTATTTTCTTTCAACAGAATATCCTTGTTTTTTGAGGTTCCCAAAAATAAACACCAATTGTTTTTAAATTAGACAATATTAAGAAGTACTGCTCAGTCGTCAGGTCTTCCCATAAAAATATATAGCGAATTGTATACTGTGTTATAATTGGGGAAAATGGTCGAATGTGAACAGGCATCTATTTGACGAGCGAGCGAAACAAGCACGGAAAGATTTCCAGTTCAAAATCAACCATTCTACATGAGTAACACATACTATTTTGTGCAACATCTAAGCATTTTAGTTGCAGATAGCTCCACGTGACAGTTTAGTCAATCATACATTCAGGACAGCGCATCACTTTATCTCACTGTTCCACGTATTTTTTCTCACTTGCTAGCAAAGTTTTTCTCACGAGTGGAGAACACATGCTATTTATCAACGCTTACGTCAACGATTCAAAAATGCTTAATTTTGCCCATTATTTTCAGACAACAAAAGTCGTCTTTTTGCCGTAGATGTTGGACAAAATCCTTCCATTTGCAAATACAGGATGTATAGCGGACGGAGAAGTCGAAATAACCCGTAAATTCCATTTGCCAGTGAAAAACTTGAAAACTTGACATAAGATCGAAAATTGTGTTCTTTTATGGGAAAATCTATTTTTTGTAACGCATGCATGAAATGTTCGCTTTTCGAGGCATGCATTGCGTGCGGGAATTAAACAAATTCAAAACTGAGGTTCGAGCCACATTACTTTTTCTTATTGCTGTGTTTGCGAATTTTGATTCACAATTACTTTTAACTTGTGCCAGAACCATAAAATCACTTCATTATAATTTGTTGTTTGAGAGATGATTGAGAGTTTTGAAAATTGGTTTGAAAAACTTGAAGTGATAAGTTACCATAAATAACCGATTTAACCATAAGTTACCGACTTGGTTTTATTTTTTCTCAAATAAAAAATTTCCTGCACTTGTGACAAAAATATCGTGTGCAATAGGTGCTGAAAGCAGAAAGTGGCACCTTTAGCTTTTTTCGCACAATATATTATGTATTATTTTTCTACTTTATCTTCCTTTTATTTGTACCTGTCTTTAGTTTCTTTAATGTTAATTATATTAGTTAAAATGAGCTATTTTAAATAGATAAATAGTTTTTAGAATTCTATATCAAATGAGACAAGATAAAGAGAGTTTGCCCATTTTTAAAAACAGAGTGGCTGTATTAATGAGGAAAAAAATTCTGGGTCATTTCCCGGCATTTTTCCCGCTTTAAAAATAAAGTTCACGGTAATTGAAATTAAAAACTTTAAACTTTTAAAGTAAAAACTCCTTTTATTTGAATCAATAAAAGCACCACTGTCGACTCGAGCTAACTCAAGTTTATTAAGCACATTCTCTAGAAAGGCTCTCGGGTTCATGTATGATTTGATGCAAATATTTGATCTAAACTTAAGCGTTAAAAAATTTACATATATGCACTCTAAACTGAACATAAATTAAATTTAGCATGATTCCAAATTTGAAGATAAACGGATTTCACATATATCTGATGCTCTACCGAGGTCACCTCTTGAACTCAAATAAACTGCTAGAAAAGTATACAAATATGTGTCAAACAACACTGAGAAAACTGTATGGCATGAATTACAATATAATTCCTGCGCTATATATCGTAATTATCGCATTACAATAGCGCAAAATTGTGATATCGTACATTGCAAGTTTTTACATTATATACCGCATAATTGTGCAATCTATAACGTAAGAATTTCATTTTATTACGCTATCACATTGTATTTCTTCATTTCTGATCTCGCGAGGGTTCGAGTAGTGAACAAGCGATCACAGAAAAAATTAAAGATAAGCTTTACATCGATTCCAGTTGAAAGATTCACCGGAACAAAAATTAACCTTGCCAGATAAACTTGACATGAATCGAAGATAATTTCCGTTTTTTAATTCCTCCTGGATAATCTTTCGCCTTATAATCGCTCCATTTTTATTCGAGGTGTAGGGACAATTCTGACACCAGCGCTATCCTGCGTCGGTTAACTTAATTAAATTGGAGAACAATGGGGATTCCCATCTTTCAGTTACTTTTCGCGCTTTTGCTAAATGGTATTAAGTAAGTTTTAATTCCTCTACTATTACGATAGTCTAATTTATTTCGGAGCACATATATCAGTAAACAAATTTTTTCGTGTTATTTTTACTGATTCTACATGTTTTACGGAAATTTCCTCACTTTAGCGTGACGCAATAGACGAGATCAGAATTATTCTCGTAACCTCTGTGAAACTTTCGCCGAAATATGTTTAATTTTTAACCATTGTAAATATCACCTGCAGTAAATTTTAACTTTTTTCTTTGATTGTTTTGAATCTGGTGTCCAGATTTATAGCTCGAATTCACTCATACTTTGCCTTTTTCCCATTGCTGCTAAGGACGCCGTGGCAGACGACAGCAAACAAATTTAACTTAATTTTTTCTGTGACATTAGTGCATTATAATATTGAACAAAGGTCCGGGTCCTGCTTTTACGTTATCATATTTCTCTTTCTTGCAATATAGACCCAGTGGGCACAAAATTTGGCGACGACTTTACGACATCGTTACGAGATCTTTAAGACAACTTTACGACATCCTACGTCCATGTCGTTAAGTCTTCTTTATGATATTGTAAATATGTCGTTTGATCTGACGATGTCTTTACGATATCGTAAAGACACTGTAACGAGATGGACATAGGATGTCGTAAAGTTATCGTAAAGATGTCATAACGATGTCGTAAAGACGTCGCCAAATGTTGTGCTCACTGGGGAGGTTTTGCCATATCATTGTGCGATATCTTTTTCTCCGTGAATCCCTATTTGAATTGTTTTAAATAATAATGCGGCAAAATATCAAAGAAAATCTGACTTTTTGAAAATTCTTTAAATCACGATTGACTAAGCAGTTGTTTTCTAATATTTTTTTGCAGCCTCTACAATCATTGTGAAGTTTCAAAGCAAAATCTCCACTATATTTTCCTCTAAAATTAAGCTTTGATAACGAATAAAAACAAGTTGAATCAGATTTCAGTAATGAGCTCCAGTCTAGTATTTTCAGATCCAAATTTGTTGAAAGAATAAACTATTGTTATTCGGAAAGCGTATTACCAAAGAAAAAGGCCATCGCTGAGACATTTGTTATTAATTCTGTTAGAGAAAGAAGCTTATTCACTGAAAAGTGAAAATATGATTAATTCGTTACGCATTCGTTCAAGCAATACAAATTTGTTGTCTTACTGTGGAGTATTTCAGCAAGAGGTACCTGAAACATATTAACAGTCGATTTTTCTAAAATAAAAAACTTATCTACTGAAAAATGGCCAATAATATATTAGTGTAAAAAATACTTGATTATTTTCTAAGTGTAAAATATTATACTAATAGGTCTTTAAAGCAGTTGATCGAGTAGAAATTATTTTAGTTTTGGCCTGATGTCCGCCTGTCCGACCATCGTACTATTTTTCCTGGAAAAGAAGTGGGAGAAAAGTACACGTCAGGAATTGAAGAAAAGGTTTAGAGTAAAAGTAGGAAATGGCACGGGTATAGAAGCGTGAAGATAAATAGGGGGAGTGAAGTGAAGTTCTGGGAAGTATAGATGGGGCAAGAGGATATTGAGTGGGCTAGAACGATGGTAGGGTATGGGAAGAATGTGAAAATATGTGCTGGAGGGGAGGGAAAGTGTGAGAGGAGGAGTAATGAATGATTCTATTAACATCTTAATAGGCTATAAAATCCTTTTTTGCTGGTACACGGCGGCTGCCCTGAATACATTTTTTAAACCTGCAAATTGGATACAAATCTATTTTTCAACCAGAAAATGTCGTGGAAATGACTTATTACTAGGTTAATAGAATCTGGTTGAAATTATATACTCTTTGATTATGTTTTCTATTCATAATGATCGTCTCGAACCCCACTGCACCAAAGCACAAAAATCAAGCGTTATTTGTGAGACTTGACTCATATCATAAAACGATTTGCAAAATTTTGATATTCCCATAAACTTGTTAATCAAGTTCTGGATATTTAATTTATTCTGAAACTATTTCAATATAAATATAGCGCTCAACCGAAGGCATTATGTGCGCTGTGAATCTCGTCTTGAGCAGAGTGCAGGTGTCAAGCGAATTCGAGCGCGGATATCGTTCGGATATTGGTGACCATCTGTGACGTACGATTATGTTTTTTATTTGCTGCATTTTAACTGATGTCGAACGAGAGGTTTCATACGAAAAAAAACCTACTGAACACTGTAGGTGGTTTTCTGCAGTTATCCTCTCCACTGGCCAAATGTTCAGGAAAAATCGAGTCCATATCAGGTGAAATTATAAAATGCTAGCATCTTCCATAGTGCGTTTGGGAAATGCGACTTTATTTAGAATTAGAAACGCGGCTAAAGCTACTGAGGTAAGATCTCTGTTTTTACTGTGGTTTCATCCAAAGGTGCAGCACAATAGGTTACATTAATTGTCATCCGTGCTATGGGCCTTAGATGTCCCTATTCACTTTGTAATACTATGTGAGAATAGTATGTGAGTTCTGTAAAAAATCCTATTTAAAAATATTATAACAAATAACTGTGCGTGAATTTTTATGCTTTTTATTTTAAAATAGCCAATGTTCTTGTTCGCAGATCATTTTTTTCTAATAAAATTGTTAATAGGTTTTATTCTGTTGTCTTGCAACAACTCTTTTGATAGGTGCAAATGCACATGTAACAAACCAAGGTAGTTTAACCGTTTTGCTTTTATAGATGACCGTAAATAGTTCTTTAATCTACTTAAAGCTTAAAACAATATTTAAGCAGTATATGATGATGCTGGTATGGTTAATAAGATTCTTATTATTCTCATAAGCTCTGGAATTAAAGCAGCTAAGATAGGATTTTTGTTTAAATAATCGAAAACGTCCTTCAAGGACTTAATTTTCACATTTTTAGCACCAATTCATCGCAAAATACATTTTGATGAAGAGATAAACAGTCAGTCATAAAATCTTGCTTATAAGAGACTGTAATCACTGTTACATTCGAATCTTATCCTGTTGCGTAATCTTCTAATTTTTCTAAGAGTTTTAAAGTTTCGCACTATAATCTATCTTTCTTTGGCACAATGCTGGCGAGGAACCTCCAGGTCGGGTAGATGTAGGGCAAACGAACCTTCGACAACTTTCGGCCAAATATCTTCAAAACCTGAGTTTTGAACTTTTTTTAGGTGTTCTGTGACGATGCGGATTTTCTTATGTGCTTCATTAATACTGCGCTCGCATTTTTGCAGTTCGGCGTTCAAAACCTCAACTCTTTCTAAAATAAAGATTGCAATGGTCATGAAGAAGTAGAACTCGAAACTGTCCATGCTTTTAAAAGTCCAGCTGCTTTAGCACATGTAGTTATATCTGACTCACGGTCGTCGCGCTTTTCTTCAAAAAAGTTTAAGCAAGCATTATGCACCGTTTTGTTGTGAATTATTTTTGCCGATTTAATGCGAAGCAGACACCTTGTTGTGCAAAAAGGCAGTAAGCCGGGGCTATCATCTGTAAGTAGTTCTCTAAATTGCGCCAATTTTTTAGAAAAATCGCGAATAAAATTGATCTCTCTTTTGAGAATGCCAAGAAAGTTCTTCGCAGATAGAACACCATTGGTATCTTGAACAACTAGGCCTACTTTCAGCCGAATCATAACATCCTTGATAATTTGATATAGAGTTGCTGATTTGGTATTTTTCGTTTCGTAAAAGCCTAAAAAATCCTCTTTAATAATTGAGTCTTTAGAAACGGTTCTAACTGAAAAAGAAAGTTGCTCTTTGCGAGATGCATCGGAAGTTTCAATCTTCAATCATCGCGAAAAACTGTGCACTCCTGATTTTTGCCCGTCAGCTTGAAAGAACTTTCCCAGACATCGTTTGCAAAATTTCATCTAAAACATCACAATATTAAATGAAAAGTTCGCTGTGTTAAATAAATATTTTTCCCATATCATAACCACCATTTCAACCTAATACTTTAAACTAAATACTCTACTGAAAAAACCTGTAAAATAAATAAGAGACTGGTGAAGAAATGAGTAAATATAGAAATGCCTTCTGAATGCCCCGGTTTGCAATTCCATACCTAGGAAAATCTCAGGTGTGGAAATACTCCTTAACTCCACACAGGTTCCGCCGACCCTGACTGCGGAACAACACAGTTTCCAAGAATGACAACAGGTCTGGTATTTGAATCGTGACTGTCATGCGAGGAATAAAGCAATGATAATCCCACCCCGCCCGCGAAGTAAGGCAAAAATGCGATTCCGGAAAACGGGAGATGGTCGGCCGGACCGGCCGAAAAAAACAATGAGCAGTATGTCTGAGAACGGCTGCGAAGACCAGGAGAAGATTACATGAGTTCTCGTACAGTCCAATAATCACCATATTCATGCTCTTTTTGATTCTACGTTACTGGATAATTGCATTCATTCACGTTACCTACTTTCGAAAATGCTGATGGAGCCATCGACGACACACAGTGTAAAAAAGTTTTGTTGTTGTTTATTAATCTAATATCTCACGACTGGGTTGGTTAGGCCTAAAAATGCTTTCCAAGGCCCTAAAATTCCAGCCAAATATGGCCTTTTTTGTGATTTTAGCTATGAACTCTACCATACTTGTACAATTCATGATATTTTTTGGAAAAACCTATGTTACTTATAAATTTGAGTTTAGTGAACTTTAATCCAACGAAAAAAATACCTAAGGGTTTTTGTTTTTCCGGAAAATTCCCCTAAATATAAAAAATCGTGTATTTTCTTATGAAAAGACGTGTATTTCCTTACCAAGTTATTTATTTTCATAAAATGCATGCTGATTTTCTTAAATTATTTAGTTTTAAACATTTATGAGGTAAGAAACTAAAAGAAATTTGCAGCGCAACTCATACCTTGTTCTTCCTACCAGAAAATTTGGCGCGTTTTGTAATTTTTCTTCAAATTTTTTGTTTGATGAAATTATTGCCTAGATGATGAAACCTTGAATAAAAATGAGTTTAGGTGCAATTATTTTTATTTTAAAATAAAAAGACAATATTAACAAACTTCAGAATTACATATCAAATACGGAAAATTCAGGAAAAACCAGCTTTTTTGCACTTGGAGGTATTTATGTTTATCAGTCACTTTCTCGGAAAATTAATTGAAAAATGAAAATTATGTATTCTTGGGTGCAATAATGGGTATTTTGAGTTTGGTTGTTTCTATAAAAAATTAAAGAGATTATATAACATAACTTATAAGGAGTCTTTCCGACATATTAATGTGATGTGCTTTCTTTTTTTTTCTCATTTTGATGAGAAATATAATCACAAATAATAGAACTTTCAGTCAGAATGAGTTAATGTTTTACTTCTCTTTTTTTAAAACTAGAAAAAAGTATTAACAAAGCTCAGACATACTCTTTAAATCTAAAATATTCAAGAAAAACCAGCACTTCTGCATTTCCAACTATTTACTTATCAAGCAAGGGAAGTAGCAAGGAGAATATTATTTTACTAAGAGTAATATTATGTGAAAAATCATACCGTTTTATATAGTTCTTGAGGTTAAAATTTTTCGTATGAAAATTAAAGAGAGTTTAGAGCTCGTATTAAAACTAATTGAAAACATCTACTCGAAATCATGATAGTTTTGACATTATGTATTAAGTAAAAGATTCACTCATAAGATGAGGCAATTAAAATGTATTACATATTTATTAGTATTATTTACCCAAATAAAGAATTTTTTTTCTGTAACAGTGTAAAATTTTTTTAAAATCTACTAAATCGAAATAATAATACATAATTGTAAACTGTTGTTTTATTGTATATGCTGGTGTTTCATATTAAAAAGAATACATAAATTTAAGAGGATTTTTCGGAGAAATTAAAGTTCATAGATGATTATTTTTATTATATTCTCATTAGATTCTCATTCGGACTGAAGGTTCAATCATTTCTGATAAGATTCGTCATAAAACTGAACAAAAAAAATAAACTGGCTCACATTAATATGTCCGAAAATCTCATTATAAGTTCTTTTAAATAATCTCTCTATTTTTTATAAAGCCACGATCATAAACTGATGATTTTTAAAATTAGTTGAATTAATTTGCCTCAATTCTGTGTTTTTTATAACAGTTTATAACAGTTGTTTCCTTCCTTTACAATACAAAAATTACACATTAAGTCATTTTTAATAAAGATTTTATCATCTAGGCAATAATTTCATAAAAAACACCAAATTCGAAGAAAAATAACAACACGCGCCAAATTTTCCGGTAGGGAAAACAAGGTATGAGTTTCTCTGCAAATTTCCTTTATTTCTTACCTCACAAATGTTTTACACTAAATAATTTAGGAAATTTAGCAAGAAAAAAGGGCCATATTTTGCTTGAATTTTCGAGCCTCGAAAAGAATTTTTTGGCCATTCCAATAATTTTCCCTTATTTCACATTACTTTAACTATTCTCACTCTAATTTTTATGCAATTAGATTTTTTCCATTGTTACATATTAGGTTTATAAACAACAAAACTTCTTTCACACTGTACAACGTATCAATGTACCTGATGGGCGAATGAATCACAGAATTCTCTGTCGAGGGTCACGTAATGACTTCTACATTCTTTTTTAGTTCTGAGATCAGATACCCTGTTATTTCAGGAGATCTCTGCATTTTGCAACAAAAGATAATTTATAATAAACCTTAAAGATGACTTACGTCGGAAAGGATCAGCGTATCACAATTTACTGATTAATCGCCCTCCTGACAGCAAGTCGAGCCAACTGGATTTTAATCACCTCCAGGCGGAACTTTCAACAAAACCTGCCGATAAATTTAGGATAATTTTGCAACAAAGATGTTAAGGGTTCCACAACGAAGGACGTCTACGTTAAACGTGGTCTATCAGTCACATAATCATTTTGGCAACTGACAGACCGATTAAACAATGTCCTTATCCATTCTGCCAAGACAGAGAGAGGACCATCAGGGAACAGATTCAAGAAATACTTGATCAGGGATTCATTAAGCGCACTTGGGGACGTCAAGGTATTCCCTACTGTGGATCTGAAAACCGCATATTGGCTGGTGCTAAGTGAACCAGTAATCTCGGAAGTACACAGCTTTCTCATCACCAAATAATAGAATGTACCGTTTTTTTTAAATGGCTTTCGGCATTACCACATTTACTCCGAAAAAAATCTGGACAGTTTCTTTGGATATCACAGTCTAAGGAAGCTTTTCATAGAATAAAGAAAGCATTCAACCATACATTCTAGCTAGGCAGATCCGAACTTTGCCTTCCCTTTCGCCTTCAAATACTCACCAGTGGTATCGGAATGAGCGCCGTTTTAGTTCAGGTACGTCCTCAACAGCGAACTTCGCTCGTGCAACGTTCTTCGCCAATCAGAACGTGGTACCGTTACCAGGATCTGATTGCGTCCCCCACGCAAAGCTAGTAGACAACCAGCATCTACCCCCACTCTCGCGGATCCTACTACCGCGGATGCCACTCGAAATGGCTTTCTCACTTCAACGCTGTAACTAACTGCAGGCTATTCCCCACCATGTTAGCTCAGGGTCTCACCACGTTTCTCAACGTTACCTATACAGAAAAGCGAAGACGTGTGGCGCGCTTTTTCCGAGACGGCGCAACAGTGGGAGAAAATGCACTTTTTTCGTTCAAAAATGTCCAGAGCCTTCAATTTTGGTCCGATTTTTAATCTTCTTTTTTTAAGTAAAGTTCATTAAATCCTGAAGAGCTTGACGCTCTGAACTTTTGTCTCTTCTACTTTCTTATTAATAATTTTTTCACTCAAAGTATAGAAAAACTGAAATTTTTTACATAACAATTTTTTACGCTTTAATAACTGATTGGGTAAACTTTATATTTTCTCAAATGAATGTTTAGGGACTCATAAAATACAAATAATTCTCTCATTACTCTATTTATTTGTTATGAGCAAATTTTATGAACAAATTAGAAAATATTCTTATTATCTGTAAAAAAAATTTCCTGTTGACTGAAAGTGCTTCATATTAATTTAGAAATGATGTATAATTGCCAGAATAATTTAAAAGTATACAATAACCATTTTTATAAACAATTCTTATGGAAGAATATTGAAATTTCATATTTTTTCAAATTACAATCTCCTTCAACCGCCAGAACAACTTCAGGTATTTCTTGAAATAATAAATATTTAATAAGATTTGATCAAATATAACAATTTAAATTTTTATAAACAAATTAGATGAGGAAATTAAAAATTTTGGCCCTTTCGCATAGAATTTATTTCTGTTTTTGCACTGGAAATGTTTTAAGCTATTGGATTAATGACTGCTAGTCACGAAGATATTAGAAAAGTTAAAACGGCTACTGATACTCCTGAAAAAGTATCTTTTATAATATTTAGTAAAATATAACAACTTAAATCTTTATAAAAAATTTAGATAAACAAATTCCAAATTTTGTCAATTTCACGTGAAAAAAATTTGGTTCCTTCAAATGAATAATTTAGAAATAGAATTCTTTTCCGTAGCCATGGTATTCAGAATTATCTTTTGTTTTAATTACTTTCACTTGCTTCAATATTCCCTTTCAGAAATATGTGCATTGGACTAAAGAGTTTTTTTCACAGTTGTATTCTTTTCTGCATTACATTATATTTGTTTTCTTTATTTGTTTCGTTTTCTGATTCTGGGATTTTGTGTTAATAATAGATGTAAGTACTAAATAATTTTAGGCGGTTGTAAAACAATTTGTTGGGTTTAATATTTGCCCAATAAATGGTGTTCCATTAAGACAAAATGGATGCATTAAAAGTTCTCAAAAAGACCCTGTCCGATTTTTTAATTTATAATTCCAATGGAGGTGTGGAAGATTTGGCGCAGTATTCAAAAAGAGAATCTAATTTAAGCGATAAACAACTGGAAGAGGTTTAAAAAAATTGAATCATGATTTTATCCCCATTTTAAAAGGAAATGGCGGGGTTCAGCATTAAGTAAAGCTTGTTTAACAACTAGTTCACAGGTTGGTTGAACACATATTTTATCGTGGAATTTTTACCTGAAAGTAATAACAGATGCGGAAGGCCTAGCTCAGGTGACTTTGCAGAATGTTCTAGTTCAACAAATAGAAGGAAATTAATGTATATACGTAAAACATATACTGACTATATACTCGAAATAAGAGTCTTTTACGCTTGCTAAATCTATGTCATAGGAAGAAAGTATCAGAATTTATTTAATCAATTTTACCTTCCGATGAAAATAAAAATATAAATGATTTTTCGATTCCTTACACATCGCAAGAAGCTTTGGCGTTAACAGAAGAAGCTTATTGGTCTAAAAGTCAGTATCCTATGATCCATATGCAGGCAAAAAAGAGAAATGCTGATATTTACCCAGCATACGACAATTTGACAAAAGCTAAAGAAGAATGTTATCCAGATTTGATAAAGGTAACGGAAATGTGTTTTACAATCTGTTTAAAATCTTTATTAGATCCTACGATATCTCGGATTTTTGAAAATCGTGATATTTCTCTTCCATTCACGGATATAAGGAAACCTCATAACTTGAAGTTAATTGTGAAGTACGGTTGTGATGGTTCTTCAAGCCAAAGCACGTACAAGCAAAAGAAACATGATCCAGATATGGTGGATAATAGTATATTCACGGTTTCAATGGTACCACTGCGACTTCACTTAGAGAATTTGGTAAATTATGTAGTATGGTAAAATCCTAATCCATCGTCAACACCATATGGCAGGCCAATACTATAGGAATTCGCAAAAGAAACCCCAGAAGAAGCCAATTCAGTAATATCAGAACTTCAAAAAGAAATCGATAAAATGAAGCCCACAATAATAAAGGACGATTCCGGTACTTGTGTGATAAAAACTGATATGATGTTGACGATTCTCGACAAAAAGTTTGCCAGGCTCTTTCTCGAACTTTATCATCTATGACTTGCAATATTTGTCAACCTACACCTAAAGAGATGGATAACTTAGATAGAATCAGAGGCAAAGTTATAGATATCAAGTCATATGATTGTGGATTGTCAATACTACATGCTAGGATTCACTTTTTGGAAAATCTTTTACATATAGCCTATCGACTCGATTTTAAGAAATTGCGAGTAGATACGGATGTATATACAGATTTGCAAAAGAAGGTGCAAACTCGAGTTTGCAAAGCTTTATATCAGAAGACAGGATTGGTAATAGATGCAGTAAAACAAGGCTCCGGCAGATCCAATGACGGGAATACCGCAAGAAGGTTTTTTGCAGACCCTGAATAAATTAATAAGCACAGAGCCAACTGACTTGGAAACAATAAAAATATATACCATAGAAACCAGAAAACTGTGCGTACGTTTATACCCTCGGTACTACATGCCTGTAACTGTCCATAAGATATTATTGAATGGAGCTGATGTTATGAAAGATTTTCCTTTACCAATTGGACAGTTTTCCGAAGAAGCAGGTGAAGCTCGGAATAAAGACTACAGGAATATTCGAGAGTTCAATTCACGCAAGTTTTTTCGTGTTGCCACTAACACTGATTTAGAACACAAACTGTTACTGAATTCGGATCCATGTATCAGTTACGAAAGAAGAAATATTTCAAAATTCTGAAATTTATGAAAATGTACTTGTTTTTCTGCATTCGTTTCCAATCCCGTTTTCTGATATGAATCTCTACAAACTTAGGGGTTTGCCTATCAACTCGGTGGGTTATTGTCAAAAGATTTTACATTCAGTGAATCTTAGCATGTAGTGTTATGATTCATTCTTAATCTATTGCGATTGAAACCCCGACTTTTTCTAAGTGAATCTCCCAAAATTTGGAATTTGTTTATCTAAATTGTTTATAAAGATTTAAGTTGTTATATTTTACTAAATATTATAAAAGATACATTTTTAGGAATATTAGTAGCCATTCTAGTGATTAAAGAAAGTTCAAATTTAATAAAACCTTCAATTTGAATATTTTATCCCGAGAATTAGTTATAACAATTGTTATTGTTTACTTTTCTAATATTTTTGTGACTAGCAGTCATTTATCTAATAGCTTAAAACATTTCTAGTGTAAAAACAACAAAAAATTCTTTGCGAGAGGGCCAAAATTTTGAATTCGGTTATCTAATTTGTTGATAAAAATTTAAATTGTTATAGTTTATCAAATATTATGAAATATTTATTATTTTAACAAATACCTGGAGTCGTTCTGACGATTGAAGGAAATTCTAATTTGGAAAAATCGGAAATTTTACTACTTTGCCATAAGGACAGTTTATAACAATGGTTATTATGAACGACGAGAATATGGAGGAACGACAAGAATATGGAGGAAGAAGAAACAGAAAACCCTGAAAGCACTTTAGACAAGAAAGAAGTTAGCATCAAAATACCACCTATTGTAATCACTGAAAAAATTTCAAACTAATTTAATTTCTTGAGGACCATAATTGGTACAACTACTACGAAAAGGGCAAAAATCGTCTACTCTCCAGATAGACTCACCATCCACTGCAAATCGGTAGATGACTCCGCGGCGCTGCGCAAGAAACTACAAGCTGATAAGACGGCCTTGTTTTCCTACAGTCCTAAGTAGCTTCAACCGAAGCGCATCATTGCTAAAGGGCTTCCTGACATCCCTTCAGCGGAAATTTCTGAGGACCTCACACAACAGGGTATTGTGCGTGAAAATATATCTACCTTAAGGAAAAATTAATCAGTTAAGGACCCGAACAGAAATCCAGTGTACTTGATCACTTTTGAAAATAAAATGGACATGAGAAGTGTTTGGAACATTAAATATGTGTGCTACGTAAAAGTAAGGTGAGAAAAATACAAAAATTCTCGACAGGTGACCCAATGTCACAACTGCTAAGCGTTTGGCCACGGATCACGCATGTGCTACAAGAAACCTAAGTGTGTAAAGTGCGATCAAAATCACCTAACTACTCGCTGTGACAAAAAAAGTGATGACGCTCGAAAATGTGTCAAGGTGGGGGACAATACCCCGCAAATTATTCAAACTGCTCTGCTTATCTCAAGCATCTAGTAAAATTTCAAGAGGGAAGGACGCAAATGATGACCGTACAAGGACCAGTCGAGGTTTCCAGCTCAATCTACCACAGGACTTTCCAGTCCTAAAAAAGAGAAATCCGCTCCCGTTCTTTTGTACAGGCACGATGTCACACTTACAAGTATTCTATGAGGTTCTAAATGGCAGCTACTAGCCGCAATATCTCTACTCTTATTATTTGCCATTGGAATGCAAATGGACTATTTAGTAAGGAAAGTGAGCTTAAGCAATTTATATGTGATAATAAGTTCGATATTACGCTCATAAATGAGACAAAGCTAAATGACAAGAAAAATGTTTAAAAGCAGGGATATATTTGTATTAGAAAGGATATAAACTCTAAGCAGACTGGCAGCGGGGTCATGATCTTAATGAAGACTGAAATTAAATACCATGAGGTTCCTATTGATTCTAATAGTATCGAAGCTGTGTGTCTCAAACTTGACGATAATATAGTAATTGTTTGAATCTACAAAGCTCCACAGAATAAGATTGAAGTGAAAGATCTAGATTCAATTTTTAAATTATTAGGCAAAGTTTTAGTATATGGAGACTTAAACGCAAAAAATACTAACTGGAACTGCAGAGCTAATAACTCTAACGGTAAAGCAGTTTTTAACTATGCTCTTAAAAATTTATATAATTTGATCTTTCCCGATACCTTTACTCTCTACCCATATAACGATGGGCTCCCAAGCACTGTTGACATAGGAATTACCAAAAATATTATGTGGAACCTCGCGGTAGATGTGATAGACGATCTAGATTCTGATAACCTCCTAGTCCTCAATACTTTAACAAATATTAATTCTATAGGAATTGAGCAACAAAGCTGTCTTAATTATAAAAATGCAAATTGGTATAAATTTAGAAAACATATAAGTAAAACCCTATCACTGTGTAGAGATATCACTGCGGAAGATAAAGTCAATAGCGCTGTGGGTGGTCTCGTCAGTTTCATGCAATGTGCCATTAAAAAATCTATACCACAAAGTCAATTTAAATATAATCAAAAATATCTGCCTGAAGCTGTCAAGGAATTAATAAAATTGAGACACAGTCTGAGGAAAGTGTCTCAATTCACAAAAAGTAAAGAAATTAAGAAAATTAAAAATAAACTCACTAAAACGATAAATAGAAAAACTGGGAAATATAACAATGAACACTGGTCCAACAAACTTGAAAACTTGACTCTCCATGATAACTCTTTTTGGAAAATGCAAAATGCTTCACTGAAAGAAATTCTAATACACTCCCTTTCCTTCACGGCCTAAATGCAGTAGCCATCAGCAATGAGGATAGGTTGGAGCAGATTGCAGACAATTTTGAAAAAGTTCATTATCTTACCGAAAACATGGGCGATGATGAAACTGACGAGATCGCCTACAGAAAATATCAAAAAATTTTAGATCAAATAGTAAAATGAAGATGACACTGATCTTGTTACTCCGGCAGAAATTAAAAAAGTGGTTCTTAGATTCAAGTCCAGAAAAGCACCGGGGCTAGATGAAATACCAAATATAGTCTTGCAAATCTTCCTAAATAAGCTTTTTAGCAGGTGATGTATATTTTTAACGCTTCTTTTACTTGTCATATTTCCCCCCATGCTGGAAAAAGGCGAACGTGCTACCTGTGCATGAGACTGGTAAAAACAAATTATTTCCACAGAGCTATAGACCTATAAGTATATTGTCTACAATGAGTAAAACTTTTGAAAAAATTATCCTCTTTTGAATTAAGAAAATAGAAACTATTCACAAATATTTAATTCCTGAACAATTTGGATTTCTTAAAAATAAAAGTACTGTGCGGCAGCTGTTCAGAGTAACTAATTATATTAGTACAAATGCAAATTTGAATACATCTACTGCATTCGTGATGTTAGATATCGAAAAAGCCTTTGATACAGTCTGGCATGAGGGGATCATATATAAACCTTCAAATTTAAGATTCCTCCGTACTTATATCCTGAAAATTGTCCAAAGCTGTCTCAAAAATAGATCTATCGTAGTGACAGCTAGATGTACTTGGACATACTTCTACATTATTTTGATAATTGGAAACTTAAAATAAATGCGGAAAAAACCGAACTCGTCAATTGTAAACATAAAAATAGAAAAGAACTTATTCCAAATTTGCACATGAACAACAACATAATTATACCAAAGAGCAGCTGTAATTATCTAGGATTAACATTAAGCTCCAAACTCAAGTATAAAGAACAAATAAAGAAAATCAAAAAGAAAGCACTCGCGATGATAGGGACTCTAAACTGCATAATTGGTAGACGAATCAATCTCCCTATACATAATAAATTAATACTCTATAAGGACAATTACATATGCGTCACCTATATGGTCTGGAACATACAATTCTTACTTAGAAGCGCTACAACGAATACAAAATAAAAAAGGTTTGCGAATGATCACCAACGCTAAGCCAAGAAATAGGGTTAAAGACCTACATGTAAAAAACAAATTTTAAACGTTAAGAAATCATATCTCTGACTTAACCCATTTATGCCCGCCATATCATGCAGCGCGTTTGTATCGATTTTTTTTTGAAAACTAGTATATATTGAGTGTAAATAAGGTAAATTTGTTGAGGAAATTTTTTTAATACTTTTAGTTGGTAAGAAATGTAACGCCTACATATGTAGGCACTGGGCACGGAAGGGTACAGGTAAATATAAAAATTAAAAAAATCAAAAACTCGTTAATT
>NC_046661.1:47630002-47631275 GCF_010883055.1 Belonocnema kinseyi | reverse complement strand
AGACGAACCTTTTCGACAGTACCACCGTCGTTTTGTGAGACAATTACCTCCGCACGAGGCCGCAACTGATTTCCTGAAAGCCTATTTATGTCACCGACCGGGTCGTCGTCGTCACTATCCCCGTCGCTCAGCTGGTGATTTTCCGAGGGTTCGATGAAGATCGAGGCGCTTAATAGGTCATCACCATAATCTTCCAGCATAGCGACGGCTTCCGCTGTCGTATACCACTTTTTAGCTCTGAAAATAACAAAACATCGTTTTCAATTTTACTGTACCCGACCGTGCCCAGTGCACACAAATGTGTGCACTCAACAAAACAGTCAAAATTTACCGTTAAACAACCACATAACTTACAAAATAACACATGCACATCGTCGCCGCTATTATTTTGAACAATTAAAGCACAAAAAAAGATACTTGCAACCTTACATCTTACTGTAAACACTTACCGATTGAGAGCAGTCATGATGCGTGACAATTGCTTGTTTTGACGTCCCGCTGGAAGACACACAAACAGTGCTGGCTGAGTCACGTGAGCACAGCAGTGTGCGACGGTGTCAGATAGACTCAACTGACGCACGCAATAATGTTTCTGCGACACTTTTTCTTTAGGGGAACGTATTTGCGGAGCGCCTACAAATGTAGGCACTGGGCATAAATGGGTTAACCAAAGACTTTTACACCAAACAGATTGAGAAAATACAGGATCTCAACGTCGAATTTATTATATATGCTAGCGAAGCCTAAATCCCCTTCAGGCTTACCCATAACATGCCCTATCAAATGCTTTTAGGAGAGTCTCAACATCTACCATAGTTTTAAGTTATTATTAGTCCTAATCTTTAATTACTGTTATTTTAGTATGTAAGACAATCTCAAGAACTGAAAATTTTTTTTAAATTTTTGTTTATATACAATACCTTACCTGTTTTTTTGCGAAACAAGAGAAATTAAGAATTTAAACAAATTGAAGCCAGTATTAATTAGAGTTAAATATCCAGATTAGAAATAGGTACCTTAATAAAACAACATATATTTATGAATAGCTAGACATTAAGATCCCTTCATGTATAGTTTTATGAACAATAAAGCATATTTTTAAATGCAAAAAAAAAAGGTACCATTCTACCACCATTTATCGACCACTCAATGATCTGTCGACGTTCGACGACGACCCGAATGCAACATACAGAACCTCATCTACAGCGTTCGGATTGTGGGTACTGCATGTCCAAGAACCAGCTCTTGCATGAACACTCGATCTTCCGACTTG
>NC_046661.1:47627456-47629902 GCF_010883055.1 Belonocnema kinseyi | reverse complement strand
TATATAAAAAATAAAGGGTTTATTATTTTTGTAACGGACCCTTTTCCAATCCCACATTTAGTTTATTATTCTAGGTCATCAAGCATGTGCACTTAGTGTAAGTTTAGGGATGTTCTCTTCTGTTGACACAAATATATACACCATAAGGATACCCTAGGTTCGCCGCCTAGAGGTGACCTAGGCTCGATCAACATACACAGCATACTCGTTGTGAAGGGAATCCTAGAGTTACCGGCCAGTGGGGATCTAGGCCTAAAAAACATACACTACACATCCGTTGTAAAAAATTAATCCTGGAATTTTCGCCTAGCGAGGACCTAGGACCGACCAACGGACCTTAAACCCGTTTTAAGGGAAAACCGAGTGTTGCCGCCCAGCTGAGATCAAGGCCTAGCCAACGTACACCTTACAACCATCGCAAGGGAAATCCTAGATTTATCATCCAACGATGTCCTAGATCCGACCGGCGTACACCACACAACAGTCGTAAGGGGAATCCTAGAGTTTCTGCCGAGCACGGACCTGGGCCTGGCCAAAGTACACAACACACCCGTCTTAACGGGAATCATAGAGTTGCCGCTAAGCAGGGACCTGGGCCTGGCCTACGTATACAACACACCCGTCGTAAGGGAAATCGTAGAGTTGACGCCGAGCAGGGACCTTGGCCAGGCCAACGGACACACATTGCATATCTTTTCTGTTTTAGATGAGCATGATACTTGCTTCCGGGGAGCCGGAATTTATACATTATACATTCTACTTACAGACAATGTTTCCGACTATTTTGGAACTCGTTACGATTGTCGTTTAAGGATATCTAGCTTTCCCCTAATAAAAAGATGCGAGAAAAAGATTAATTATACTCGTAACCATCGCCTACCATACAATGGACTACAGTTTCTGAAGGTTGCAAACTCTTAAGTTACATTTTTGTTCCTAACTTGAAAGTTTCTTAAGCTTTTTTACTTTAAAATCATCAACAAAAATGTAACTTAAGAATTTTCAAAATTTAGAAAACTTTAAAAAAATGACATGACGCTTTCGAAAAATAAATGTGACGCGAACCTCTACACGTTTTATAATTGAATGAAAAATGTTTTGTTTCTTTAAAATATTTTTTAAATCAATTTAGAACTAAAATTAAATGTATACTCATTTTTATGCATTTACGTATGGGTCATTCCATATGATATTTCCAACTGAAAATTAAAACCGCCTCGAAATTTTCGTCGCATTTTAAATAGAAATAAAAAGATACCTATTTTTTTATTTTGTCATTGTATGAAAATTTTCAAGTTGCAATTTTTTTAAACGTAGAGTACAAAAATTGGTAGTCATTTGTATACAAGAAATATGCAATTGTATTAAATAAATGAAGTCGGCGGAAAATGCACCTCTTAAACACCTTTTTTTTGAGGATCAAAATATACGCTATAGTTTATTAGAATATCTCATAAAAATTGCAGGGTTAACCTTTCAGTACTATTTATTAGACAGCTAATTTTTTGCAGTGGAGTCAGCATTGAGGTAGCATGTGACTGCTGTCTAAATTCTATACATGCTCTGTAAACTTCACAAATTGTAACACGAACAACAATTATTTGCTGTACACATTTATTATTTATTAGTATCTGTACATAAAAAATACAAAATGAATGTCCATGTGTATCGCTCACATTCGTCAATTCCCTATCCCCCAATTAAACTACTCTATTTTATAGTTTTAAAGAACGTCTCGATTTAGATATAAACAGAGTAAAATTTTTGCATACCTGTTATAAGTTTGCAGTTTTCAAATCAGTCTCTCAAGAATTCAGCTGCAGTGTCATAATGACTTTCGCTTTTGTAAAATACTTTCATATTAGAAAAACGTACATCTTGCACACTCTACTGGTATAGTTTTAATGCTGAACATATTTGTTTGTTTTAAGTAATTTGTAGGCTGGCTTTCGTGCTTTTCTCTTTAAAACTCCATCCACTGTATCACAAGGACCTTTTTTGGAACCGAAAGTTAAATAACTTTGTTCGTCATCTGAGATTTATGACTAATTATCACTTTCAGTTTTCAAATTTTAATGTAACTTGAATAGAAATGCTTCGACTTGAGTTAGACTTGCTGATGTCTTGAATTTGTCTCCAAGACACCGATGCCTGTCTACGTCTCACAACTGAGTCGAGACATAAACCTTCGTCTTACTGTTATGGTATTAGCATGGTTATTCGCCTTTTGGTGTACACTTTTTTCAGGTGAACCTTTTAAGACTAAGAAATTAAATTAAAATAGATGAATGAAAAATTTGTAATTATTAAATTTGTTATTTTTAATTAAAACTTTCTTCAAAAAAATTAAAATTGTAATTTTCTTTAAGGATCTCCTAAGCCGTTAGAAATACGTAAAAAAAACAACATTTTCGATATCGTCGTAAAACAAGTATAATACGAATGA
>NC_046661.1:47626230-47627356 GCF_010883055.1 Belonocnema kinseyi | reverse complement strand
ATTTATGTTGCCCCCTTCAAAGTAATCCCCTTCAGATATAATACACTTGTGCCAACGCTTTTTCCAATCATCGAAGCACTTCTCATAATCATTTTGTTGTATAGTTTTGAATTCTTTCAGCGATGCATTTTTTATCTCCTTAATCGTTGAAAATCGATGTCCTTTCATGGGTCTCTTCAGTTTTGGGAAAAGAAAAAAGTCACTGGGGGCCAAGTCCGGTGAATATGGAGGCTGAGGCATGACTGTGGTGCTGTTTTTGGTCAGAAAATCTTTCACAGGCAACGATGAATGAGCGAGTGCATTATCGTGATGCAAAAGCCACGAATTGTTTTTCCAAGTTCCAGGCGTTTTTTGGGTATCGCCTCTCGCAAACGGCGCATAACTTAAAGGTAATACTCCTTATTGATCGTACGACCTAGTGGTAAGAATTCTTGATGTACTACGTCACGGCAATCAAAAAAGACAGTTAGCAAAACCTTCACATTTGAACGAACTTGACGTGCTTTTTTTGATCTTGGAGACTCAGGATGCTTCCACTGAGAAGATTGGGCTTTACTTTCGACGTCATGACTATATACCCACGATTCATCCCCAGTTATAACCCTTTTGAGAAAATCAGGATCATTATTGACTTTATTCAACATCTCCTGAGCAGTGGTCATGCGATGGATCTTTTGATCAAAATTAAGCAGTTTTGGAACAAATTTCGCTGACACACGTCTCATGCCTAAAACGTCCGAAAAGATAGCATGGAATGAGCCAACCGATATGCCAACATCTTCAGCAACTTCTCTGATGGTAATTCGGCGATTTTGCAACACCATTTCCTCCACTGCTTGAACGTTTTCATCTGTTGTTGACGTGCTGGGACGTCCAGGGCGAGGTGCGTCTTCGACATCCTCTCGGCCTTCTTGGAACAGCTTGTACCACTTATGCACATTTTTCTTACTCGGAGTAGACTCACCGTATGCAACTGTCAATATTTCAAGAGTTTTAGAGCACTGGATTCCATTTTTCACACAATATTTAATGCAAACTCTTTGCTCCATTTTTTTTGAAAGAAGAAAATCGCCGAGCACACCAAACCCTTCTAAACTTTTACGCCTCTGCCAGAAAAACAACACGA
>NC_046661.1:47624982-47626130 GCF_010883055.1 Belonocnema kinseyi | reverse complement strand
TATCGAATTTTCGGCACCAGCTGACAAAAACATCATAGCCAAGGAGAATGAAAAGAAAGAGAGGTACCGAGACCTTATAAGGGAGTTGCAACGATTGTACCCAGAATATTCTGTTAAACTGATCGTCCTTATCATAGGCGCTCTTGGAGGTGCCCAGCTTTCACTTGCTAATAGCCTAAAAAGCATCCCTGCGTGTCAACAATATGCTCGAAATTTTAAACATATTAGTGTTGTATTCTCAATCGAATCCGCATAGAGAGCGCTACGATTTCTTTGAGATTGCTACCCACGCGGAAAAATTATATATAGTTTATATATAGTGTGAAGTTTTATATATAATACTTATTTTTTTATACAAAAAATGTATAAAACAAATGAATATTATATATAATACTTCAAACTATATATAAACTATATATAATGTTTCCACCTGGGTAGGAGTCCCTAGATTTCCAAAACTCTCGAAATCGAGACTCTCCGGGAGAAATCAGATTCGGTTAAGGTCGGCGGCGTTCGGATGGAGTCAACCGCCAATACGTTTCCACGAGCTAGAGTAAAAATGCTTCGACTTGAGTTCCACTTGTTTATGTCTTGAGTTCGTCCCCAAGACATCGATGTCTGGCCGTGTCTCAAAACTGAGTCGAGAGATAAGCCTTCGTCTTACTTTTATGGCCATGAAAGGTAAAACGGCGTTTACTTGTCTCAAGTCGAGCCTTGTGTTTTGGGTAAGACGGCGTTTACTTGTCTCAAGTAAACCTGCCTCAATACGAAACTTTTTCGGCTCATTAATGGGATTAAAATTGATTAAATCAAAATTTGTAATTATTAAATTAGTTTTTTAAATTAAAATATTCAAAATCTGTGGTTCTTAACGAGTATAACCCATTAAAATGTTCTTCAAACAAATAAAAATTGTAACTTTCTAGAAGGATCTCCTAAGCCGTTAGAAATACGTAAAAACAAACAGCATTTTCGGTATCATCGTCGAACAAGTATAATACAAATAAAAATCAGCAAATACGAGGGTAGTTCAATAAGTCCTTAGTATGAAGTATAAAAACAATTTTTTTTGGGTAAATTTTTTTTTATTTTTCAACATAATCTCCTTGGAGCTCTATACACTTGGTCAATCGCTTTTCAAGTTTTTT
>NC_046661.1:47606085-47624882 GCF_010883055.1 Belonocnema kinseyi | reverse complement strand
AGATAAGTAACTTTTTAGACTTTCTGCGCATGCGCTGATCAAAGTTTCCTCTATATTTTTAATTTAATAGAAAGAGAAAACTTACATCTGAGCATGAGCCATAATTTAATAAAATGGACTTCGCTACTACTGTAATTTTTAGAAAAAATTCAGACATGGTGCGAGTAAATATAACTTCAGGGCTAAAAGAAAATACATAATTCCTAAAACTTCTAAACAATTCGTTGTATCATGAGCCATCACAGAAAATCGCCGATCCTCCAATGTACCCTGAAATCGGTGTTCAATAGAGTTGCAACAAATTTGAACCACGAAGGTTCATTCGGAGAATCTAGGAGAAAAGCATCATTTAGACACTGTTTTTTCTCATCCATTGCAACGTGAAGTGTCGTCGACAAACTGTAAGTCACCTGTCAAGATCATTTTGTCGGGCGTTTTTTGAGTGAAACAGATGTTAATAAGCAGGTAAGTTATAATAATTACCTAACTTTTTATTTCCTCTCATTTACCAGCGACTAAATTGTCTTGGAATAAAAATAGTACTTGGCGTGATGTAATATCCAAATGTTAGGTTAGTCAAAACCTACTATATGAGATTCAAACCACCAAAGCCGGGATGTACAAACTAAGTCGTGACCGTCTGCATTGAAATTGATGCCTGGTCGTTCGAACAAATTTCCACTAGATTTTCTACGGAAGTTTAAAAGTATCTTAGATATCTAATCTTGCAGTGGCTAGTGTCATACATGAAAGATAAGGTTAATACAATTGTATAATAAAAACAGAAATTTGTTTTTCGCGATAAGTAGGGATGTAAATTTGCATGAAACTTTAGCCTGATGAAAAGTTTCATTAAACATTGAGAGTTTCGTGAAACATTGCAATGTTTCAAATATAGCGGCGGGAACATTCAAACTGATAAGATAAGAGCCTATTAGGTATTTTCACTTCAATAAACAGTTAACTTCACTTCGTAGATTGCTGAGGGGTAAATAAGGGACCAAATGTATGGGATTCAGTTCATTTTTGCCCTATTTTGCTAACATCTTCGTAAAACGTAATTTTTTCTATATAAGTGTAGTTAAAACATTGTTTTTATTTTTAATAACTATTTAATGAAATAATAAAATAATAATAATGATGATTAATTACAAATATATTAGAGAAATAAAGTTTTGATCAATTTTCCCCCCTCAGCTTTTAACAAAGTGAAGTTAGCTGATGGTTGAAGTTAAAATACCATATTGAGGCTTTCATATCCCGACTTTTTCCTGCCGGCTGATTTGATTTATTTTTCCGGTTTGTACTGTGGACCAATGATGCCAATTTTGGCAACCTGAGCTACTGCGCTTGCGTTAGGGCTGAACGCTCATTGGCCGCACTTGGCGCACAATTCAAAATTACATTAAAAAACAAATCTTGTAACTTAAGTAAATAATTATTAAAATATCCACACGGATATATACAAGTTGTGTAACTTTGATTTCAAGCAAAAAAAAATACAACACATATATTATATTTATAACAATTTATTTTCAGTGAATTCCAAAGACCAAATTATATTTTACAAAACATTCAATTTAAAAAGAAATTTCTTGGAAAAGTGATTGAAAATAATTATTTATAATTTTTTAATATTTTGTATGTATTTTTCTGGGAATTCATATAATTATATAATCTATAAATACATAAATTATCACGACGACATTGTAGTTATGCTTTCTTTATTTTTTTTTTATTTCAAGCGTCGTTTTGTGACGTCTCAATGGAAAAGAACAATCTGAAATTATGTTTTAGAATTATTCAAATATTATCACTATTATATTCTGCAATTAGCTTCTATATATCAAGCTGCTGAAATATCATATGGTATTTAAAAAAATGTATCTATTAACAAATATTTTGAGAAATATTAGTCAGTTTTTCAAATTCAATGAAAATAAACTGTTATTCATCAAATATATATGTTATAAAATTTTTTCTTGTCTGAAATCAAAAGTTACACAATTTGTATACATTCGTGTGTATATTTTAATAATTATTTATTTAAATTACAAGAATTGTTTTTCAATGTAATTTTGAATCGCGCTTCAAAGGGTAGACAACCAGCGCTCAGCCCTAACGCACGCATAAATGAAAATTATTATCATTTTATTATTGCATTAAATAGTCCCTAAAAAAGAAAAACTATTTTTCAATTACAATTATACAGAAAAATTACTTTCTACGAAGATATTAGAAAAATAGAGCAAAAATTAACCGATTCCCATGCATTTGGTCAATTGTTATTCTCTCAGTATTCAACGAAGTGAAGTGAGCTAGTGATTGAAGTGAAAACACCTTATTGTATATGTAGACGGTCATGACTTTTTCTATACGTCCCGGCTTTAGTTTTAATGTCGACGGGCATGACTAACCTAACTTTTGGAAGTTGGAAATTAGGTAAATATTGTTTCAATTGGTTTCCTTATTAACAATTATTTAGGCTAATATCGCAAAGCGAATAGTTGCTTTGATAGTTATTCAGGTGGCTGACGGCACTGGGAAACCAATGAAATTTGAGCTGCAACAAATTTAACACCAGCATTTTTCTGTGACGTAAAGAATATTATAATATAAAAAATACTATATCTAAGTAAAAGTTTGATACAGTGAAGTGTTGATTGAGAAGTGTTCTTTGTTAAAGTGAACATTTGATTAAGTTTGAATAATTCAAACGTACCTATCTCGTCCATTGCAGAATCACTGCGATTATACACACCGCAAAAAAAAATTTTTTAGTGAGGAATACAATTATTTTAATCTTTTTTATATAAATAATAATTTATCTATGTAAATAAAAGATCGCATTTGTAAATAATGCAAACTGTTTCAATGTCAATAAAGGCAGCTGCCCTTTAATTCCCGCACCACACCAGCGCTATACACTAGAACAGGAAGTATTGTCCATTTTCGTACGACAAGAATTTGCTCATTTTAGGTTACACTACTTTAGTCTCCTTATGTCTATTATTTATGAATATTATCTTCGATTGTGAGAAAACTCTCGTTTGTTCTCCTGAAAATCTCACGACTGTCTTGAAAATTGGAAGCCGCTAGCTTTGATCGCGGAAGTTACTTATACACGCGTGAGTAAAGACAGAAAATAACCGAGGTATGAGATTTACCAATTAACTGTCGACCCAATTTCAAGAAACATGTTTAGACTCTTAAACATTCTAAATTGTAGTTCAAACTGCCGACGGGGTTTTCTGAATGTGGGTGGAGAACTGTTCAAGAAAATGTATGTCAACCAACAATTTCTTTTTTTCATAAACAATTTAGTGAACGATAATATATTGTGTGGCAAGGGCGACAAGCTGGGCAATCATACGAGTAGGGATTGACAAACGTCGCCCTTGCCGCACACGATAATTTCGGACCTAGTCCACGAAAAACATGACGCTGAACAAGTACAAATGTCTATCCGGGGCTTCTGGAGCTATGAAGTTTAAAACGGTCAGCTGGCATTTTTTGGAGAAACTGCGAGCGTAATAAATTCTAATTAGAAACTGAATGGAAGTAAACAATATGTAGATGTTATTTTAAAAAGTTGTATGAACAAATGATACTTTGGACCTCATTATGTACAAAGCCTTAATTAACGAATGCATAACATTGCCAGTTTTTACTGCAAAGATTTAGTTTTTTTCACGAAATCTATTTAAAATACCTTGATTTTGACTCAGTACTGTCACAAACTTTCATTAGACTACCTTTGTTGTGTTATTCATAAAATTATACATTTCTTAGTTAAAACTTTCTGAATAATAAGGAATGTTTCTTCAATACAAATTTTCGAGAGTACTGAGCCAACAGCAAGTTTCATTTGAAGGAAGTATTTATAGAAGTGAAAAGGGTATTTTTTCACTTTAAAGTGGATTACAGGGGGTAGGGTGTATTGGCAGTCTTAGAAAACTCCTCTTTGTATTCCAATTAATATTTTCTTTAATGAAAACTGAGTGGTTAGTATATAAAACATTGAGTAAACAATTTTCTCCACGAGAGGTAGTTTCTCTGAATCCAACGCGGATTATACACCTTGAGGCTTAAATAAACTAAAATATTTTATCGCAAAGATTTGTCTATTTTTGACAGAAACACGTATGGTGATTCGCTGGAAGCAGTATTTTTACAGTAGCCTAGCCCATTCCATAGATCGAGCAACGTATTTAGGTAGTCGTCGGACGAGATTTGCGTGCAGTGCAAAACAAATAAAATTCCTTTTCGCGCTTTCGGCGGAAGTGATATGCAATCGATCGAGGACTGCGTGCAACAGTAATGGAACCGCTTTGGGTTTCTTTCTTGGAGTGAAGAGCACATCCTTCCGATTGAATTGAGGACAGAAAGCTCATGAGTTTAGTAGAAGGCTTTGTTACTTTCCCTTTTCGAATCCTTTTGAATAATATACTGATGATTATAAGATATAGGAAACGTGATTTAATGAAGTAATTAATGATAGCGTAACCAGTATACTACACAATCTCGCATGGTGAAGAAGAAAGTAGTTACCGCTAGGGTAGTCTAAAACAATAGGATATTTTTTCTCGCCTTTCTCTCATATGACGTTTACCCTTTCTTCGATGGCTTGAAATGCTAAAAAGAGTAAAAAGTATTTTATTCTTTTTTTTAATCACAAATTCTTTTTATCCCAAAACAAAAAAAATTAATCATAAAAAACATAACTCTCTACTTTGTACAGAGGGTGGCTGTTGACTTATAAGGGTAGTACACTAGCTTCAGTGAAGTGATATTGCTTTTTAATGTCCCAAACTCATATTGCGACATGCATCCAAAGAATAGTAGTTCACCATTTTAAATTATTCTACAAAACTATGAAATATTTAAGTAATATTTCGGGAGTAAACCCTATTTTTATTTATAAATAATAATAATAATAATAATAATAGTTCTTTAAATTTAAAGAGTAGATTTCTATAACTTCCACACATTAAAAAGGACCCCGCAGAAAATGTACACGAAATAGCTTTCGGTCGATTTTGATTAAACTCAGTAAAATTGTAGTTCTCAACGTCTAGATCAAAAGTGCTATGGGGCACAAAGTCCGAAAATGGACAGTTTTCGAGTCATAGAGGGTTAGACATCCAACCCTTTCAAGAAACATTACCAAATATCTCGAAAACTACAGCTCTGCGAAAAAAATGTTCCCTATGAAAGTTATTGGACTATAACGGGGAAATGCAAAGAAAGTTATGGCCGTAAGACATAGGTCATTTTTCAAGGTCATTCAATGTGCACTTGTCATTTATTGCTAACATTCAGTCAATAAAGACAAGGGATGAAGAGGAAATCAATATAGAACCCATAAAGGCAAGAAATGAGAATGAATTAGTGAACAGCCAGCCAATGAAGGCAAGTCATGAGTGCGATTTAGTCATTATCTAGCTAATAAAGGGAAGAAATGACCGAGATTTAGTCCTTATCTAGTCAATGAAGGCAAGATTTGTCCAGGATTTTGTCAACATTTAGCCAATGAAGGCATGAAATGGGCTTGATTTAGACGATATCTGGCCGATGAAGGCAAGACATGAGCGAGATTTAGTCATTATTTAGCCAATAATGGCCTGAGATGACCAGGATGTCGTCGATTCTAGCCAATGAAGGCAGGAAATGAGTTTAATTTAGACAATATCAGTACTGTTGGGGCTTATCACACCTGCGCGCTGCGCGCGCCAACACCCATTTTATATTATTTTGTTCTTTGTTTTCTTTTTTGAGGTTGGGGAGTGGACCGAGAAGGGCGTAAGTTACGTGAGAGTGAAGAAGGACGTGTCTTGAAAACATCCTTCTGATGCTTTTCCTTCATTGGGTGGCTATTAACTAAGTCATTCTCATTTCTTGCCTTTATGGGTTCTATATTGATTTTCTCTTTATATATTGTCTTTATTGGATGGATATTATCAATAAATGACGAGTTCACATTAAATGACCTTGAAAAATGACCTGTGTCTTAAGGCCATGACTTTCTTTGCATTTCCCCGTTAGCGCCCAATAACTTCCATAGGGAACATTTTTTTCGCAGAGCTGCAGTTTTCGAGATATTTGGCAATGTTTCTTACAAGGGTTGGATGTTTAACCCTCTATATCTCAAAAACTGTCCATTTTCGGACTGTGTGCATCATAACACTTTTGATCGAGACTTTGAGAACTACAATTTTACGAAGTTTAATAAAAATCGACCGAAAGCCATTTCATGTACATCTGCTACGGGGTCCTTTTAGAAGGTTATAATTGTTAATGTTTTTCACCGTTTAAAAAGCCACAGGCCACGTTGTGGGGGTATTTTTAAATCTTGAACATTAAAGTATAGAAATATCTGTTACGGCAAGGAACTACTTTTAAATAAGTAGAAGAACCGCGTATAGCAAAAATATGCTTTCGAATTAATTTTAAGGAATGTTTTAACATCAATTAAACATTGAAATCAGGAAAATAGCATATTTTAATTAATGCAAAATTAATATGCAAAAACCACGATAGATGTTCTGATTAAAATAACAGGGTAGGAAATGACTTTCAAATAAATACAAAATACGATTCCCCACTAGAAGATATCTCTAAATTTATTTTAACAGTTGTTCTATTATCCCTTGAATATTGAATCCGAAATATCGACAATTCTTAATAACTAAAATCACGCGATGTTTTCTGCTTAATCTATGAGGATAGGAAACCATATTAAACTAAGTAAGAAAGATGTAAGTGCCAAGGCTATGACTTTAGGTTTTTGTAAATGGTTTTTTAGTTATAATTTAATTAAAAATTCAGAGAAATGAACATTTCGTAGGGAATAAATAACCCAATAGTTTTGTATTAAAACATACATACAAGAAGTGTCTTTCATCAGTATTTGCATTAGAATTTATTATCAGAGTAGCTTAATCATCCCTTTTTTTAATCAATGAAATAAATCTTTTATATGGGATAAAGCAGCAATGGATATCACTCTGTACATGCGTATTTAAGTTATTTCAGTTATTAAGAAGTATCGATTTCCGTCATTCAGTATTTAGCGCTCATAAAGCCAATATTCGTATTCTTTTAGAGCATGGGGTGGGTCTGGTTCATGTTTTTAAGTGACTGCATTTTCCAATAGTGCAGTCCCACAGCTTATCCTTATTATACTATGAACTAGGAATAATTAAACTACTCTGACAATAAATTCTAATGCAAATCTTGCTGAAAGAGATTCCTGTGTATGTTTGAAAGTGATTTTGTTTTTCAATGTACTAATAGAAAAACCTTAACGACTTTCACGGGGTATAAAATATCAATTTCATTGTTTTGATAACTAAGGGTTCTTTTAACTATCCTAATGATACAAAAATCTTTGGTAATTTATATCTTACGAAATGTACGAAATGTACACCTTCCCTACTTTAGTATGATTTCCTATCCTCATAGAATAATCAGAAAATCTTGTGCGATTTTAGTTACTAGGAAATGTCTGTATTTGGGATTCAAGGCTCAAGGGGCAATAAAACAACATATAAAATAAATTCAAAGATATATCATTGTAAGTAAACGCATCTTGCTCTCATTTTCAAATCATTTAAATCAAAACATCTCTGGTGTTTTTCTTTATTAAGGAATGTCAGTTTCCTGGTTTAAATATATAAGGAATGTTAAGACGCAAACAAATCGTTACTCTTGTCAGTTCGTGGGTATAAAACATTTGTTTCAGTAAGTCTCATCGTCAAAATGTGAAGCTTTTAACCATATCTATTGAAGAGGTTTTGAGAAAAAACATTTCAATCAAATAAGCACTTTTCTATTCAAATACATATAAAAATTGAAACTTTGACAAGTGTTTCTCTAACAACTGTCATTTTTGCTCACTTTTTTCTTTTAAATTTTGGCTCTGCAGATTCAAAAATACAAAGAAAAATTATAGTTATCATTTTTTACAAAAAGCCATTACCTGTACATTCAGTGCGGGGTTACTTATAAAAATTGCAAGGTTATCCTCACATCAAATGAAATACAATAGAGGTTACAATAGAGTTACTTTTAAAAGCTACAATTTTAAATTTCTAAATTTGATAATAATAAACATAAAATTACTGTAATAACAATAAAAAGTTTTAGGTCGACCATGTCCTAATTGCAGGCTATCACGACATAACCATTTAAGTGGTTGTTTTTTCAAAACATAATTCCTTGGCTTGGAAATTCTCTAAAACTCCACCGCACATGGTGGTGAAAAATAAATTTGGTTTCAAAATTTTATGAACAATCATTATTGCAATAATTTTTTTAAATGTGAGAAAGACGAAGAAACTAATAGCATCATTCGATTCTGCAAAAACACTTTATAAAATTCATGAATTAAAAGCTTTTTTCCACCTAATTTTGTATGTATATTATGAATATAAATTTTGTACAATGTAAATATTTATTTATGATTATCACTAATTAAGTCCATAAAAAATGGCGCAACAAATTATTCAAACAAAAATTGAATAAGACATTTAACCCTCCGTTTAAAGACATGATCTTTTAAGTCCTATTCAGTTTTTAAACTGTGTCTGACTATAAAAAAATCGAGTTAAATTCAGGGTTATTTTTTGATGTGTCTACTATATGGTCCAATTGTTCTAATTGTAAAACGTTAAAAACTTTTTAAAATAAAAATTTACATTTAGTTTTAAAGCATGGATATAACTTATTGACGGACTATTACTGGAGGCGGCTTTGAAAAGTTAAATTATTTGAATACCTGAAAAATAATCTTTAAAAAAATATAGGCCCATGGATAGTGGCTTCAAAAATTTGAGTTATTTGAAGACCTGAAAAATGATAATATTTCACAGTGATGTAAAATTTACAGAATGACATGAAAACGTTATGTTGCTCATATACCACAAAATACCAAATAGAGAAAAACAATTAATGTTCCCCAAGACGAGAGATTCCAGTTTAAAAAATCGCTTGTACCTTGAAATCTCCTGTCTATATGCATAGGGTTAATTACAATTTTTTCCTGAAAAGTTGTGGGTTTAGCACTAAACCGGTAATTTGTAGACCTAGTTTCGAATCCCAGGGCATCTAGAGATTAATTTTCTTTACATTTAAAGACTATAACAATTTTTGTTCAGACTAGTAGATCAAAAACCTGAATTTCATAGAATAAAAACTATTTTATTACACTAATCGCCAACATAGCATCAATATTCGATAAAATATATATTTTTAATTTGTTTAGAAACACCAATCTTCAAGACATAGAAACTTGTCTTTAAGAAATAAATTGAATTCTGGCTCCGTCTCAAAATTGAGACATGCTCAAGTCGAAATTTTCGACTTCAGCGTGTCTTGATTGGGGGCAATTCAAGTCTAACTCAAGTCGAAACATTTTTACTTGGGAAGCAAAAATATGTTTTCGAATTAATTTTAAGGGATGTCCTAACATCCTTTAGACTCTTTAACCAGGAAACTGACATTTCTTCACCGAAAAAAATAACTCTTAGCGTCAACTAAATGCATTTACTTGAATCCTATTTCTTAGCATCGAAAAAATAATCTTAAACAGAAGTAATATTTATTTTAACTAAGCATATATCTTTTGTTTATCTAAAAGAATGAATTATTTGGCTATATTTTCTCTATTGAAATACATATTTCTTACATTTAAGATAATCATTTCCTTAATTCAAAAGGTCTAGATTGGTTGAAATATGGTTTGTCATTCAAAGAAATATATTTTTGATTCAAGGAGTTAAATTCTTTGAACTGATTAGGGACATATTTCAATCAATAATTTGTCCATACTTGAATCAAGAAACTAGGTTCATTTAATTCAAAGAAATAATCATATGATTCAAAATAATATTAATTAAATCACAGTATATATTTTGTTGTCACAAAGGGTTCATGCATTTGTAGCAATGGAGCATTTATTTAGATGAAAAAGGTATTGTGTTTACATAAATTCTTATTTCTTCAATGGAAGAAAATATTTCATTTGATTACTAGAATTAAATTATTTATAACAAATAAACATTTATTCCAACGAAGTAATCATTTTTGTAAGTCATAAACTTAACAATTTGGCGTCATTTGTTTCAATTGAATACTTCTTTAAAGAAATATATTGTTAAATTCAATATCCATGTTTGTGATTTAAAGAAATATTTCTTTGGTATATATGGCGAGGTTTAAATACGGTTTTCCGCATTAAAATTTCCATGTCACGTTAGCGTCATGGGCAACGCTATGGACTTTCCATTCGATGGAGCTAAGGTCAGTTCCTGTTTAAATTAAATATGTATATTAATAACAATGATAATTATAATTTGGGTTAAAAGAATCCAGCTGCTTATATAGGAAAATATGTACTACAATTGAAGAACTAACTACTCTATTGCACTCGCTCATGGTCTAGGCCAAAGTAATATTTTTTTGAATCAAGAGATATATTTTTGTGCATCAAATATTCAGAAATTTGCTGTGGGGAAATAGTTTTTTAAGCCTATAAAATATTTGCTTGACCTTGAAATATATTTTTTTTCTTCAATTTATATTTTCCCAACTCAAAGAAATATTCATTCGAATGCATGCGACATTCATTTCGAATAATGAATCATTCATTTGGTGTAAAATGTATATTTTTTGTCTTAAATTAATATTTCTTTGATTCAAAGAAGCATTTCCCGTGTAAGATATCGATTTCCTTTTTTCGATAATTTAGGGGTTTTTAAACTAACTTGATAATAAATTTAACCCAGATCTTGCAAAGAAACGCTTTCTGTGTACGTATGTTTTAACGTAATTATGTTAGCCAAAGTATTAATGAAAAAGTCTCTGGTGCTTTATCGCTATAAAAGATCTATTTCATTGTTTAAAAACAGGGATGATTGAGCTACTCTGACAACAAATTCTAATGCAAACACTGATAAACGACGATTCCTGTATGTATGTTTTAAAGTGATTTTGCAGTAACGGACTATTAATACAAAAATATTGGTTTATATATGCCAAACGAAATGATAATTTCTCTGAATCTTTAATTAAATGATGGGTAAAAAACCATTTATAAAAATCTAAAGACATAGCCTTGTCACTTATACCTTTCTTACTTAGTTTCATATGATTTCCTAGCCCCATAGGTTTATCAGAAAACATTGTGTGATTTTAGTTATTAAGAAATGTCGATATTCCGGATTCAATATTCAAGTAATAATAACACAACCCTTAAAGTGAATTCGGAGATATGTCCTAGTAAGTAATCGTATTTTGTACTTATTTGAAAGTCATTTCCTACCCTGTTATTTTAATCAGAACATCTCTTGTGTTTTTTGCATCACAGAATGCCATTTTTCTGCGTTCAATGTTTATTTAATGTTAAAACATCCCTTAAAATTAATTTGTATGCATATTTGTGCTATAAGCGTTTTCTTTACTTATTTGAAAGAAATTACATGCCGTAATAGATAAATAAAAAATGTGTAGTAATTTTAGTTACTGAGAAGTGATGATTTCCATACTTGGATGTTTAAGATATGAAAATACCCCCACAACGTGCCCTATGGCTTTTAAACTATATATATGCTCCTTTATAAAACTAGATTTACTGTCTCTTTCTGTAAATTATCTGTGATAATGAACAACGTCACTGTACAGAGGAGCGTCTTTCAGAGCGATTACATGAGCCCTCCGTTTTTTTTAACACACTTCTGCCTCTATCTCTGGCACCAAGAAACTTTCCTGTATAGCTTTGTGGCGACACCAATCATTGCGAGCATAAGGTCACTCATGTATTTTTCTTGGAGGACCTGAAAAATCTATGCTTCAGGTAAGAGTTAATGTCCGAGTGCTTAGTACAAACTTAGGGCTTTCAAAACCCCTAAATCGCTATAAAAGGATCTCTGAATCAAAAGGACCAACGCTTGTCGCTCACGGCACTCCAAATTCCAAGTACGACATCTCTGAATGACGTTTAGTGTTTGGTGTCTCCTGTTTAAATCCTGCACTAGAGACGATATTTCTTCAATGTCGGTGACTACTGGGCGGGTATCCTTAAATCAGAAAGTATCGACTTTCTTGTTTGAAAAATATAGAAAAATTCCACCAGAAAGAGAGAGAAAGATGGAAAAGCTGATAAAGAAATAGGGTATTGCAGCTGCACCCAATGAAGGGAGCCAATATTTCGCAACTTTCAAGAAAAGCGCAGCAGTGAGCAAAGCGTACAAGGATGGAGAAAAAAGTAGAGGGCGAAGGAAACTTGTCTACTTATCCCTATTATTGTGCCTTCGAAGTGGAATCCTCGGACTCTGTAACTTTTCTCAACCCGCAATATTTTCAGCCATCACAAAAAATTGCTATTCTTAACTTTAAAGAGTAAGCGTGAACAAAAAAATATGGGTCACTAAGAAAAAGATTTTAATTTTAGACCCACCTCTTGGAAGCTTGATGGTATTGCTCAAGAATTTATTAGAAATTTTAAAGTTCGGAGCCGCACAAAAAACGCTTTCCAAAAAATAAGATTATGAGTTTTTTTTAATCTGAGAAATGTCAGTATTTTAGCTTTAAGACAATAAAATAATTTTCTGTGTTAACGTAATTTTAAAGAATAGAGTGACCGAAAATAAAAAAATTTTTAATTACAAATTTTCATGGCGCCTAAATGTTTGTATATGCGATACAAGTAATTTATCCTAAAAATTGAAGGACAATTAAAAAATACAACCATTCCACAATAATTGACCTAAAGTTCTAAGTCTACAATTTCCTGCATTTTAAACACTTGAAAAATCCATAAAACTAATATTATAATATAGTATAATAATAGTACCTCAGCGTCCTGAACAAATGCCTCCATGGGCGCAAAGCCCAAAACCCCCCGGGTATCGAGATAAGGCCCGCTGAAGTCAGTATCACCAGGTATTTACTCGACATGCTTGGTTATTGACTCTATTTGAAAAAGTGGTTAACATACAACAAGTTTAGTCGAATTTGCCGAAACTACTTCTCTATAAGAAATGTGCAACTACAAACACTTTATTTTTTACAAAAAAATTGGTTATGATGAAAAATATGCAAAGATCTTTTTTAGAAAATCGAAAAAGTAAACGTTTTGATAGCGTTTCTTTCTTTTCTTTCATTTTATGCTTCCATAACAACTATATGCTACAAGGGAGTGCAGTATGCAATAGTATAGGACTATATTTTAATATATTTTAATTAATTCAAAGACAGTGAACCCTAGAGTCAATGACGGTTTTGGGACTAAACTTTGACCTAATTCCCTAGGCAAAGGTTCACTCTGAATGTAAACAGTCAAGTATAAGTTAGCACCCCCCCCCCCAGCTCCTCTCACCCATCCCCACTGCTTCGCATCAATTTTCTCAAAGTTGCGGGATTCTTTTTTAATAAAACGATAATTTACAAAATATAATACTAGTAGGATGCACAAGCTTTTAAGCTCCGTATTTTTTCATATTAAAAAAAGGTTGCTTCTTCCGCCCACTCTACTAAATAATAATAATGCATGAATAGTCCTTGAATCATATGAATTATTATAGTAGTTTATTACATTACGTTTTTTTCAAGAATTTGACACAATTTCTCACTTTTTTTATAGTCTTAAAGCTCTACACTAATGGAAATGAATAACGCATTTGAAACATAAGCTTAGAAAATATAATTCTTGAAATATCCTAAATTAAAAGCGTGTACATAAATTGTCATGTTAGATCGATAGTGAGTGCGTTTTCAGAAATTTTCTTTTCTTTCTCTTATAGCTTGCAAGTTCTCGATAAATAAAATATCATTTTTATACAGTCCTACATATTAATAATAATAAATGCAACGCGAGAAATATAAAAGTTTGATATGTTTTAATTCAATTTTAGGGTTTTGTATTAAACCTATATAATACCGTGCCCGCGCCTGTCCTTCCTTAACATCGCTTTGAAAAACACTCATGCTATTAACCTGAGGTTTCGCCTCCACACCATGTGTTAAATTAACCACTGCGGTGCGTTGAAAAATGCTGAGGAATTTGGAAAAAATCTCACTACTATGTTGGATGCTTTCCTTTCAATCCGATCTTCATCCGGAGTGCTTTAAATTGACTGTCTTGGTATTTAGACTTAATACAAAAAAATGGTCTATTTTACAGTTTACTTGCTTAATATTAGTACTGAAAATGTAAGAAAAAGTAGGAAAACTTTGTTATTTATACCCATATGATAGAAGCTTTTTTTTTGTTCAATTTTTTTCGAGAATGGCTCGAATTAGAGCACATGAAATATAGAATTGAGGTAAGAAGTTCAATTTACTATGCCATAGTTTAATTTTTTTATATAACTGGTTAAGAAATATGAATAATCTAAAGATTTTTTAAATTGATGGCAAACATTTTTGCTTAGATACCTTTCTTGTATCCGGACCATTTTTAAGCTAATAAAAAGCCGGGTGGAAATTTCAGTCAGGGGCTGGCCATTCTACGGCTGGAGAGCCCGGCCTTAAGTCGGGAGCTGTCCGGGTAGCCCGACTTTAAGTCGGGCTGTGGCCGGGGTTTCTGGTCGGAATCCGGCCAGCATCGTCACGCTGCGCTGGCCAGTGTCCGGCTAGGGAGCATGGTCGGGGGCTGGTTGGGGAGCCCGACCGTCGCCCGAACGTGATCATTTGGTGCTTTACTGGATTCAAATCATTCGGGTTTAAATTGTATGAAGAGCATATGTCACTGAATTAGAGAATCAATTTGATTATTTTTTAATACAGAATTGGAGCATATTAATATATAAAATTCCACACGCCCAGCATAAAGACAACATTAACTATTTTCACGTAGTCGTGGAGAGACAAAAAAATTATAGAAAAAAAATAAATATAAAATGATTGCGAGTATTTTGACTTTCAATATTAATAGTCCTGTTTAGAGTAAATACATATATTACATTTTAAAACCTTATTTTACAAATCAAATTTCTAACGCTACGGGGTATCGAATCTACATATCGATACCTAAATCTAATGCCTAGCAGTCGCGAGTACTAACCACTGCGCTAAACCGATAAGTTGAAACTCGATGAAAAAGCCATCCTCATAAGATACAGTTCAGAAAAGTTGAAATACCAAATTTTAAGTTCGCTTTTTCTAATTATTTATTATAATGCGACGTTATATAAATATAAAATACACGAACTTTTAACAGGAATATCAATAAAATGCTTTTTAAATAAATAATTTAGATCAATTACAACGGAATTCAGAAATTTGATCGTGAATGTTGACAATTTCTTATTAAAAAAATTTTTTTAGCTTTCGTGTAAGGTTTGTTTTTTAGGTGTTTTTTACTATTTTAGAACGTTAAAGATTGATACAAAATGGTAATTTTTTCTGAACATGTGCAATTTTTCATAAAGATGGAACTTATAATTTTTCTCTTAAAAAAATGTAAATCATATATTATTCAGAAATTTTGAAATTTGCATAAGGCAAGTTTAAAATCACGCCAAAAATCTCGTTGTTCTAAGGCTTTTGTCATTTGCTTTTTATATTGTATATTAGGCATTATATTATTTTTAATTCATTATTAATTGTTTACAAAAGTACAAACAATTGTAAATTTAATATCTGTATGTTTTTTGCCGTATTTATTTATAGTTTTATTATAATCTCTACTTGAATTCGCCCGGTCAGCTACCTTTTGAGTATTCGATCGTAAGATTTTCCCGATCAGAGCCCAGTCAGCCCCCGACTGGGGTTTTGACATAAATTTTGCCTAGCGAGTACCTGATCAGCGCACGGCTAGGCTCTTAAAAAACAAGCATAGCCTGGCCAGTCCCCGACCAGAAACCTTGTTTTACTAAGGTTAACCCGGGCTATTTCCACATAGGAATGTTTATGTAAAAGATGGCATTGGTGCTCTTATTGTTTGAAGCCTTTTAATTCATAATGGTCCGGCCAAAAGTCGTTAGTGAAATATATCTCACATTGTAAAAATTTAATTACAGTACTTATTTGTTAAAAAATGATTCATAAGGGAAAAAGACAACAATTATACGTAATTCTTGGATGAATATTAGTACTGCTTTCTTGAGAGGGATATTGAATGAATTTCACTTATAAATGAATGCTTTATTTTTAGTAGATACTACAAGATTTTTTAAGTTTGATGTTTTATTTTCAGTTTTTATGGTTACTTATACGAAGCTAATGGTTAGGGTGTACAACATGTAGCCCGTTATTACTTATATTATAGCGACGTTTTATCAATAATAATACTTACGGTTGTATATATAATAATGAATAAATATTTTATCCTTAACTAGATCCTTAATTAGTAAATGTTCATACTCATCGAGAAAATTTAAATAAAAAAATAATAAATATACATCAGCACCTTACTGGCAAAAAGTATCGGACAAATGTTGTGAATCCTATGACCTTCCAATGTCTCTCAATGTACATATTTCGCCTACATTACATTTCCTGACTCTGAATTTACGAAGAATGCTCTCGAGCTGTGGTGCATCTTGAACTGATAATGCCGTGAATTATTGCCATTTATGTGCACTTTGAGTGGCGTCGTTTATCTCCAGGAACGTCCTTATTCCTTCTGCAGATTGTGTATTGGAAAATACGGGAAGAACATGGAATTAGGAAGATAATACGATCGAGGTGATACTAACACTGCATAAAATGGTTTCTTAAATATAAGATATTAGTATAGGCAAATTTTATTGCAAACTAGATAATAAGACACCAAAATTCAATAAAACTAAATTACGTACCCCCCCCCCCCCCCCCCCCCCCCCCCCCAATAAATCACATGGTTTATGGAAAACCCCTTGGTATGCAATAAATTTGCTTCCTCATAGAGGGAGGTTTTTCTATAATAAAAGAACAAAATAGAAACTTTCAACATTTTTAATCTTATATTTCAGTCTGGGTGAAATACAGCAATGCACGGAGGAACTGTATATGTAGCCATCTGTGCACGTCTGAATTTCGACGTGAACAGTTGGGAGACTCCCATCTCGGCAATGGAACCGTTCGTAGAGTACCATCTGTGCCCGTCGACATTTTTACGTGCTCAGTTGGGAGTGCCCCATCTGTACATGCGAACCGTTGGTAGGGTACCATCTTTGTACATCGAAATTTGGTCATGCACAGTTTAAAGTATTCCACCTGTGCACGTAAACCGTTCGTACGGTACCATCTGTGCAATTCGACATTTATATGTGCACCGTCCAAGGGCACAGATGGGTAACCTACAAACGGTTCTCGTAGATAGAATAAGATACTTCTAACTGTGCACAGATAAAATACTTCCAATTTTGCAGTCTCAATAGTTTCTTGTCCGCTGACACAACTGTTCACGTGTACAAATGGGACACTCCAAACTGTGCACCTCCATATTAACACGATTAGTAGGGAATGCATTTGAATTTCCTGAATACCTTACACTTTTGTAAAGTGCTTTGAATTTCCTGAATTGCCTCGATTTAGGAAACTCTTGCAGTTCAAGGAATTTGCAGAATTTAGAGGACTAACGGCATTTAAGGAATTTAGAGGCCTCGCAAAATTAGGAAAATTTGCGAATTCTACAGGGTTCGAGGTGTTCATGTAATTCAGGAAATTAAAAAAATTACAGAATTCAAGAAATTTACGAAAATCATGGAATTCAGAGAATTGACGGAGTTCAAGGAATTCACAGACAATAACCAATTCACAGAATTCGAGGAATCTGTGAAATCCAGATAATACAGGGAATTCATGTAATGCAGGTATTTAAGGAAGGTTTTGAATTGCTTGAATTACGTGAAGATCTTAAATTCCGTGTATTCCTTGAATTCCGTGTATTCCTTGAATTCCCTGAATTCCATTTTTCCCATAAACTTAATTAATTTCTTGGATCCCATAAATTTCTTCAATTCCTTGAATTCCGTGTATCTTTTGAATGTGTACATTTGTGTCAGTGGCCTACGACGTGCACAGTTTTACGACCGGCCCTCGACGTGCACAGTCGTGTTAATGCACAGTAACTTCTTGAACATTTGTGCTTCTCGCCAATCAATGCGTTCACCGATGGGAGTATCCATTCCGCGCATGTGTACCGATAGTATGGTACCATCTGTGTACGTTTACATATGTACGTGCAAAGTTAGGAGTGTCTCATCTGTGCACGTCTAAATTTAGATGCGCACAGATGGTCTGGAGCACAGTTGTGCATGTGGCCAAAAACGTACACAGTTGTGCCTGTGGCCGTCGATGTGTACAGGTGAGCTCGTGCACAGTTGCTCTATGGATGATTGTACCCATTACTTTTTGTCATGAAATATCACCGGAAGTTCATTAATAGTTCAATCGAGGCGTCTTGAAAAAGCTAAAATTTATCTCAAATATAGTCCTGTTCCATTTACAATATTCAAAGGTTTTTCTTATATAAACGAATGAACAATATATTTGAAAAAAAATTATAAATATGCATTGCTAGATCAAAAGATTTATTGAAAGTTTATTCAATATGTCAATCGATATAAAGCAAATAAGCAGTACATTTTTGTTACACAATTACTCGCGAAATTGCAGTGGAAGGCGATAATACCAGGTGTATACATATGAAACCGGTATTGCCATTTAGCGGCCAGTAGGCACACTTGTAGGCACTGTCGGAACTTATAATTTGTGCTAATTGGCGTATTATCATCTGTCAACAATATCCAATACCAAACATTTCAAGTTTCATATGACATCGTGATTTTTTTCGCTCTTGAAAATGTCGA
>NC_046661.1:47589118-47605985 GCF_010883055.1 Belonocnema kinseyi | reverse complement strand
GGCGCATACTTTGAATAAAATATTTGTTATCATTCTCTTGAAATAAATGTGTTTTTTTCTTGAAAAAATACCGGTTTCATATGTATACACCTGGTATATAGCACCTCGTACCAAAAAAAGGTTATGGTTGTTTTGAAACATTAGAGCAGATGTAACCTCCGGAAGCTACGATCACGATTGTTCAACGAATGGTCGATCCCGACGCAGCCTTAACAAAAACCGAAAGTGAAGGAAACACAGATTTAAAGAATGTAACTAAACTACCTGAATGGTTAGAAGAAATACTGACTTTAAATTGAATACTAAAATATTGAATGGTCTCGAAGAGCACACTTGATTTAAAACTGGATCAAAAATCGGAATGGCTACACACGCCAGAACTCTGGTTGACACTGAATTCCCAGAGAAAAGGGTCCGAATCTGATCAACAAAGAAACATTACGCTACTATCTAAATACCGAATTCAACGAAATGGTACGGCCTGAAAGTCAAAACAGAGGGAAAATTTCAAATAAATTATTATCCATTTTTTAATAATTATAAACAGTTATTGCTAGATCGTAAGAGGACCTGGATAGTGTAACAGAGTTGTTACTATAAGATATAACGTGGCATGGTCAGGCACGAAAGGGTTGCTGGGCCGCATCCGAGGTTTGCCGGAACCCCACGATGGTATCCGAAGTCACGGGCGACGGAACGTCCTGTCGTCAGTTTGGGCTCGTCCGCCAAAGTGTGTCTTAGTTTTGCTGTCTGTGCTAGTGCCCACCCAATTCTCTACGCACTTCCTGGAGTGATTCCTGTCGTCACGATCGCCTGAGAAAACTTTCCTGACAGCCTAACACCCGGCCGTCGTCAGGAACAACCGAAACCTGTTCGAGGACGGACTAACCACTACCTCGACAGTTAGCACCCTGCCACGGGCTACCGGTACTCCGGTCAGTGTAAGTGGCCATAAATGTTCCTTTAGTTTTCTAAATTGCTAGCCTTCTTTTATTATTTTCTTACCTTTCTCAGCGTTTCCTACCCCCCCCCCCCCCCCCCCCCCCCCCCCCCCCCCGACATTATTAACGTAATACCTAGATCCCAACTCAAAATTACCCACACACTCTTCCTTTAAAAATCCCGAAACCTGCTGAGAAAAGAAGACATAAGGTTTTAAAAATCAAAACCAAAGAATTGAACCACTACTCTGGACTTTCACTCTCAATTACCGATGATAACTTTTGCATGCTATTTGATCCATACTTTGCTAATTGCCTGAAATTTTTCATGCCAAGTATTGATGAATTTAGTTATAAGGAGTGATTTTTATATATACCTTGACAAATTTTGATATATGACACTTGTAGGATGATTGATGTGCACCATTTTATACCTGTTTTCTTATGATATTTGCAGTGACTCGATGCAAACTATTTTATGTGCAATTTTCACTGAACATTTTTGTATGTGCCATTTTGATACTTGTTTGGAATGTTTCGCTATGTGTTCGCCAAGCATTTATTTTTCTGGAAAAGTAACTCGAATTGCGGATAGTTAGAACAGGTAACCGAACGCGGACATTAGTGAGAAAAATATCACTGTTATATAACTAAAATGGATAAAAAAATGCGCAAAATATGGAGTGGTATTAAAATTTAAAAAAAAAACAGGCAAAATTCTGAAATAATTAGCGACATCCTGGAGAAATTAGAATTCACTATTTTCTATATATTTTTTTGTTTAAAAATAAAACCAAACGTGACGGATAGCCGGGGGATAAGTGCGATCTGAAAAAAGCATAATAATTTTTTTTCTGGCCAAATATTCCCATCTCCCAACGAGGCAAACACGTTTAGGCGTGCAATGAGATTCGCACGTAAGCGACCTGCACCCTCGCGAGGCAAGGAAGGTCACGCCAGCTATCTTCTAAACAAAGGGTCATTCGACGAAAATAAACTTAGATTCGAACGTCCAAATAATGAAATGACTAATTAAAATTTTAATTGAAAAATTTCAAACAAAATAAAAACTCCAAACAGAGAAATGAAATCGGACGTCAGATAGGATGTCACATTATTACAAACTATCAAACGAAGCGACCAAGATAATTTGGATTTGGAAAGCACCGCAGCACTTCCAATCCAAAAAAATAACTCGAATAATACATTTACAAGACCAGCGATAAGAAATATGATCTTGATCACACCCTAAAATACGGGAACCATACCCAAAATGATAAATATATTAATGAGTCGCGGTAGAGGTTTCACTTAGAAAAATTTAGAAACTCCAATGAGAGATGGGTAAGCCAAAGACAGACTGACTTAATCAAAAATTACAGAACCAACTCAAACTCTAAATAAACAACTCCCACATAATAACCTTTCTCAAAACCTTAACAAAACCTTTAATCCCATGAACAACACATTTTATTGCGATAACGAAAATCTCCTGGCAATAGGCGCGTCGGGTCCTATAAATAATACGAGACAAATAGAGAACAAAACTTTTGAACGGGAATAATTTTTAGAAAACAACGCAAAATATGTTTTAGAAACAGACGCATTCATAGTAAGCGCAGAGTTCAAGGAATTTATGAACCAACAAAGGGAAAGATTTTGTAGAGTAACAGAAGAAAGGGGAAACAACTTAAGGTCTAGATTACACCTGTCAGTTCATAGTTCTTTTAAAAATTGACCAGAAATAATAAAACATAATTACAGGAAAAATAAAAGCGAAACTCGAAGTAGACAGTCAGTTCAATTTGATTAAAGGGAAAAATGTAAAGAAACTAATAAACATTCTCACAATAATACGGAAACCCGTAATAAATCAAGATGTAACAGATCAAACAGACACTCTAGACTCCACACAAATAACTCAGATACAGATTTCGAATCGGCCAATAATTTAAATAATCAACCAATACCAGCTACTTATTTTACTTTCGTTTTTTGGATTTCACCAAAGACTTCAAAAACGTGTGTATCGACGAGCGATTTTCAGAAGAAATTAGGCAAAAATAAAATTTTGTAACCAAAAAGGGACTCACGATATCCACTCATACGTGACAGAAATTAGGAAACTATTTACAAAATTATATTCTAGAAAAAGCCGCGCATGGGAATTGCGCGGACCTTACGAAAATGCCAGAATTTAATATAAAATATATATAAAGCGAAATGATTTTGAAACGTTTGAACAATTAGAAGAAGTAAGCAAAGAATGGGATACTGAACTAGCCAATTCGAAAATTAGAGGACAAGTTTAACAAATAACAGAACCGAAAATTGAGGATAAAAACGAACAAAAGCACAATAACGGTAACGAGGATAGGAATAATTTCGATAATAACAAAGAAGATTTAAGAAAAAATAAAAATGGCCGAAACAATAACCAAAACGGAAACCACAAACAAAGTAACCAGGGCAAAAAACCCTTTGAAATATCGATTTTCATCCCCAGCATTTGGATTTCTTTCCCCACCTTTTTCAAACCAATATCAACAAAATTTCAGATCTAACTTCAGACCTAGACTTTCACCTCGTTTCCAACCAAATTTCTAACCAAGATTTCAAAACAATAGACCAAGATATCCTTGCAACCCTTACAACCAAATGTTTCCTATGTTTAAACGAATGACATTAGCCTCAATTGAAGGTCAAAGTAACCCCATGATTGAATTCCCAAAAAAAATTCAGAACATAATTCAGAAAATTATAATAAACAAAGTTCACAAAAACCAAACTACGAAAATAAAAACCAAAAACCGGTTAATAATTCGAATAAGGGTTCACAAGATAAAACCAGCCCAAACTCAAAAAGAATGCCCCCCAAAGAGAATGCCCATACTAAAATTACAACCAGGGAAACTGGAAGGGTGGGTATTAAAACGAAACACAATACAACTTAATACCCAAACGCCGGAAATATTAAATTCGGATAAAGATGAAATAACGAAGATACGTTTTCATTTGATGGTAAAATTCGAAACTAAATTATTTCGAATTTTAGTTGATACAGGTGCCACACATTCGTACGCTGAAAAGGAATTACTGGACAAAATTCATAATTCCAGTTATTCAATTTTTAAACCCGTCTCACGAAAATTAATGCTTGCAAATAGCGAAACATCCGATATAATTGGTCAAGTAGTAATCCTAATTATGATCGGTAATCGCACAAAGCATTTAATGTTCAGGTTAGTCCAAAAACTTGAATCAGTAGGGATTTCAGACATGGACATGTTAAAATCTCTACGTATGACCCTAAGCTATTACTCAGAAACATGGTGGTTGCCAGGGAGTCTTTCCACCTGCTATCCTATGGAAGCATATCCAAGCTCCCTACCCCCCCCCCCCCCCCCCCCCCCCCCCCCCTCCCATAACGGAAAACAAAATAGAAATTAAACCTGACACTAAAGCCAAGGAAATCAAGGAAGTTAGAAATGTAAATATTAGGGAAAAATTATTGATTAAAAAGGAAGGAGATGGAAATCAACAAATCCTACGAAGGATATCCCTAGCTTAATAAGCATACCCACGAGCAAAATTCTAACCCTTAGAGAGCATCCCCAACTATAACAATAGCGACGACTCAAGCACAACAGACTCACTTAATTTAGGTAAACCTAGAATTAGGAAAAAGGTTACGAAAAATAATTCAGGAAAAATTTATTATAATAGAAAATACGAGAACGAATACAAAAATAGCGATTGCAATCTTTGGATTCCCAATGAGATATTAGAAAGCAAGAACAAAAATCAATGGGTTTCTTTAAAAAGTAAGGCGATTAAACTAAATAATATTACGGGTAGCTTAGGAAAAATCCATGAACAAGATAATTATTCAGGTGAAATTCGTGAAGGTATTGTTGAGCTTAGTAACGAAAACCAACAATCCCAATTAGAAAAACTCTTTCGAGAACAAAATTAAAATTTACTCGGAAAAAGAACGTGGGGCAACTAATCTAAAGCAACATAAAATAGACGTACAGGCTCACGGTCAAATTAAACAGCAATATTACCACGTAAGCTATGAAATAAATATAATAATTTAAGAAACAGTAAACAAATCATTAATATAGGACATAATGGACTCCTCTTGTTCCGATTGGTCAAATCCTATAGTGATAATAAAAAAATATGGAAAAGATTATAGATTCTGTTTACATTTCAGAAAGTTTAATAATATTACAAAAAATACATCTACCGAATGCCGGTGATGACAAAAATATTGGAAACTTTAGGATCAGCAAAATTCATTTCGAAAATCGATTTGAAACTATTTTATTTACAAATTTCATTAGAAGAAAGTTCAAAACCAATCACAGCATTCACAGTCCCTGGAAAGGGCGTGTATCAATTCAAAAGGATGCCATTTGGTCTGACCAATGCTCCGACCACTTTTTAGAGAGGCATGGACAAAATTATCACTCCAGACTTGAAACTAAACGTCTTTTATTATTTAGATGACAATGTTATAGTGAATAAAAATTTGGCGACCATTTAAAATACTTAAACATTATATTACGTAAAACAAACGATGCAAATTTAACGATCAGTCTGGAGAAATGTGAATTCGGATGCTCAGAGATTAAATATTCAGGTTTTAAAGTTAAAGACAAAGGACTCCAAATAGATGACGAAAAAATTCAACAAATATTCGAATTTCCTGAACCTAAAAATATTAAACAATTACAGCACATAATAGGGATAGCAATTTGGTAGAGAAAACTCATTCTACACTTTGCCGACATAATAAAAACAATAAACAGATTACTAAAAAAGACAAAAACTGGGATTGGGTATCAGAACAAGATGAGGCCTTTTAAAGAATTAAAGACCTTCTAACATCAGCCCCAATTTTGACATTTCCGCTTCCGCAAAAATGTCGCTTACGCAAGTACAAGTTTAAACAGCGCAGAATCTCGGTAGTCGGCATCAGAAAAAGAGTGCCTAGCCATGGTTTGGTCCATTAGGAAATTCAGCTCATGCTTAGAAGGTTATAGTTTTAAAATGATCACGGACCACTTAGCATCAAGGTAGAAACCCCCATTGGTCGATTAGCTGATGGGAAATTTACACCGTCGATTTTTAGCGTAAGTACGGCTCCCAATCCTGTGTTACTCACGTACATTTCGAATTGAAAGGTTTGTGTAAAATCTGGAAATGTCAAAATCGGCGCTGATGTTAGAAGGTCTTTAATTCTTTAGAATGCCTCTTTACTAGAATATGACGACGAACTCATATATCGTAAAGGTAGTTCAAATTTCGTCCATGATGCTCTGTCGAGATCATCAGAACCAGCAAAAAACATTGCATTTGCGTTAGCTTATAGCGTAGAAAAAATGAAAGCATACGTAGACGACAAAACAGATGACTGGTACTCTAGCAATATCAGACAAGTTAAAAAAGACCCGAACAACATGAAAAATGGCGAATCAGAGATTGAAAACTCTATTTTCACAGAACTGACCCACACAAATCTATTCTATTAAGAAACTCAAACACTTGGAAACTAGTCATAACCAAAAGTCTTAAAGCTTAAGTTTTACGGGAAAATCACGACGAAACCCAAGTAGGACATTTTGACTCAGAGAAAACTTACGAAAAATTTCCAAAGATTACTTCTGGCCAGGGGTATATTCGGACGTGATGAATTACGTAAAAAATGGCCAGGCTTGTCAAGGAGTAAAATCAAGTAATCAAAGTAAGATAGGATTTGTGGGAAAAAGGGTAACTGAAGAACCATGGACCATGGTAGCAGCTGATATCATGGGTCCGCTACCAAATTCTAAAAAGAGAAAAAATCAATACATTTTAGTGTTCGTAGACCTTTTTACAAAATGGGTCGAAATAATTCAAATTAACAAAGGTAACGAGATTACAAAAGAGTCAGAATTTCAGAGACGTGTCATTTCGCGTTAAGGAACACCTAGGATTCTCAACGCCTATAAAAGCACAGAATTTGTGAATAAAACTTTAAGAGGCTCAACCGAATGTTTCGGTATCAGGCACACTAAAACGCCAAAATACTACCCTCAGGCAAATCCGACAGAACTTTATAATAGAACGATCAAAAAAATAATTAGGACTTACATCGATCACGATTACTCTAACTGGAACGAACATATAGATGACTCGCAGTTCGCGATAAATGCTAGAAAAAACTTGTCCACCCAATTTACCCCAGCATTTTGAAATTTAGGTCGTGAATTAGAAACAATTCAGTCACTCAGAAAAAATATTGAAAATTATAGCGAAATAGAGTTTCAAAGCGTCGATAAATGGACAGATAGACTAAGAAGGTTACAAATTATAAAAAAGGAATTTCAGAAAAATTTAGACCAATCAAATAGAAGAAAAGCTTCAAATGATAATTCAATAAGAAGGCCAGTAGAATTTAAAATAGAACACAGTGTCTTTAAAAGGGTAACCAAACTGTCAAACAAAGCAGATAAAATTGCAGGCAAACTATATGACCAATATAAAGGTCCTTTTATTATTAAGAAAAAGGTTTGCGCTACTATATGCGCATTAAAAACCCGTAAAGGAAAGTGTATAGGTGAGTGGAATATAAAAGATTTTTAATTAGAAAACGCTAGTACAGGTACCGGCCAATAGAAGCATTAAATACTAATGACCTTTATTCAGGATAGTTATACTCAAAATATAGGATATCTTATAACAGGAAACAAATTACTCTATTTGTTAATAAACTAAATTACACAGCTTGAATTGGATTGAATTTTTTATAAGTTAATGAAAGAACAGAAACTCAAAAAAAAACAGACTTAAAGGACAATCGACTGCAAAAAAAAGAAATTTACACGACAATCGACTAAACGGAGAAGTTTTTCGTTTCTCTTCTTATATTTGTTTCAGCAAGAAGATAATCATTAAGGAGGATCAGATGTGGAAAACATTGAGAGAACAGGAACTTCCAGCACAAAACTAGGGACAATTGTAAAAAAAATACGATAACAATTCCCCGAAAAATTATTAGTTGAATTAGTCCATATACAATATAATCTTTTTTTCCAAATAAAAATGATTTAAATTTAGCAACACTATACAACTCCAGATTCAAGTAGACAGATTTACTCATAAGAAAACTGAAACATAAATCATGACAAAATTCAATACTATCAAGAGAAACCGTAGAGGAGGATAGCAGAATTACAAAATTTTGTATAAATCTTTTTTCTCTTCGAGACTATCAGAACTGGAAAGCGACAATAAGGAAATTGCAGGTATATACCCGAACCCCCGCGGCGAAGGGGGGGGGGGTTGTAACAAAATTGTTACTATAAAATATAACTTGAGATGGCCCTGCGCGAAAGGGTTGCTAGGCTGCATCCGAGGTTTGCCGGAACGCCCCGACGGGTCTTGAAATCACGGGCGACGGAACGTCCCGTCGTCAGTCTGGGTTCGTCCGCCAAAGTGAGTTTTAGTTTTTCTCTTCGTGCCAGTACTCTCCCAATTCTGTACGCGCATTCTGGAGTGATACCTGTCGTCACGATCGTCGGAAAAAACCTTCCAGACGGCCCAACACCCGGCCGTCGCCAGGACCAACCGGAACCTGTTCGAGGACGGACTAACCACCACCCTGACATTAGCACCCTGCCACGGGCTACCGGTACTCCGGTCAGTGTAAGTGGCCATAAATGTTCCTTTCGTTTTCTAAATTGCTAGCCTTCTTTTATTATTTTCTTACCTTTTTCAGAGTTTCCTACTCCCAATACCCCCTCACGATATTACCATCGTAAAAAAACAACTTCTAATTGACCGATCTAGCTCAAAATCCTATCAGGCTTGAAAATCAGTTGGAGCTACAATTTGTTCAAAATTCATGACTATTGCTATTTGACTTTTCGAGATATGTTGAGCATAAAAAAGGATACTTGCACATACAAGCGAACAACTTTTAAATTTGCAATTTTGAGTTTTTGGGGTCTAATTAAATAGAAATATATAAATAAATAATAAAAAAAATCAAGTTCTCTTTAAATAATTTTTTCAAGCATTTGAATCTCTAGGTTAAAAATAACTATTTAATAAATAAATATTTGTAGATGAATAGAACAAATTTATAAAGAAAGATTAATAAAAAGCAAGACTGTTTTTGTGGGCGTAACACTCAAGGGAAATTGACAGTCAAAATTATTTCCTGCTTACCCTAGCAGCAAGCCATGGTTTATTGGTAGGGGAAATATCGAAAAAATTGTGAGCTTTGAAACGGTACTAACGAACGCATTTTTGGCCGGAAGTACGCCACCTTTCCGGAATGTTTTTTTTATACTCTCGAATTGTCGAACGCATTTGGAGCTACGATTTTCGCAAATGGATCGGGAACATCGACGCCGACAGGAGCTTCTATAAAACCACCAATAACGGGTTCGGAAGTACCTCGTGGGGTATAAAATGGACACATAAAGCACAACCGTTAAGCGGCCAGAAAGCGCACACGCATCGTCCATGGCAGATTTAAATGCAGATACACGTACTGCGCATTCGTACCTCTCATACTATCGTACTTCTCCGAATACTCTTTTCGACGAACAGTAGAGGCAACTAGAAACGGCAGGAAATTTTTCAACTGATCCAGGCACTCTCTCCTTTCCAGTGAAACGTAAAAATACCACTGAAGAATAAAATATAAATATTAAACAATTATAACTTTGTAATAGATACCCATAGTGGGGAGAATTATGTGTATTTAAAACGTTTGTATCTTATTAGGAAATCGGCTTGACAGAGACATTGGCTTCTCGGATGTTATAGGATTTTCATATTATAAATGCCAGGGCGGATTTTTTATTATTTGTCTCAAATATGGCATCCTCCTACGTAACATCCATGATGTAACGAAAAAAACGAGAAACCTTTATTTCTGTAGTTCCTCTTTTTAGGAAAAACACTTAAATTCAATACTGAACAATTTAACCTTAAGTACGTTAAACGTAATAAGAATCATATAAGCTAATATTAGTCAAAGTAATGTTTTTACTCAGGTTTATGTCCAGATTAAGAGACCTAAAAAATTGTCTTCTAATAATCCTTAGACTTTTCAGCCTTGGTGGTAATAACGTGTTCGCTGACAGGAGTGAGATTTTTTCACAGGATTTGTGTTGAAGGTTTGAGTGGAGTCTGAGGGTGGAGGCCATGCGATAATTAAGGCTGTTTGGGGTGGCATATGGAGTGACAAAATTAATGTTTAGCGCTGAGGTGAGGTAGTGCGTGGTGAAATAGAGAAAGTGAGGTCAGGTGGTTCATAAGGGTGTTTCTCCTATGGTTAAGGGATTTTAAGTCGAGGGAAATGGTGCCGCCAAGGACTGATAACAGGGGAATAGAATAAAGAAAAATGTAGGGCAAAAGAGCAGAGCAAGACAGAACTAGAGAGCGTAAGCGAAAGTGCTGTTGGTGAAGTAGATGGGAAGGAATCTTTCTACACGCCACTGCAAGTAGCAACGCCACTCCCTTGTTAGAGGAAAGGAAAAGAAATAGTCAAGAGAGTTGGAAGAAAAGCGATGTACAGAGTCGGTTCAAATGAAGCAGTAGGACACGTAGATCACCATCTCAAAAAATAGAAGAGTATTTGCAAACGAAGCACTGGGGATGCTAATAGGTAAGATAAGAGGCTTGTGAGAAAACGTAAGGATAATTAAGCAGCAAATGGAGGGTATCAGGGAGAAAATAAGGATTAGAGACGCTAAATGCGAAAAGGTGATGAAAGAGTTGAGGGAGAAAGTAGAAGGGTTAGAGATAGAGATAGTAGTGGTGTGGGTAAGGAAAAGAAAGAAGTGGACGTGAAACAGGTATTAGAGAAAATTAGGGTGTTGAAGGAAAGAATGGGAAAAGGCTAGAGAATATCGAGGAAAAGTCAGGCATAGAACTAGGTGGCAAGACAGAGTTCGAGCAAAAAGGTATATGGGAGAGGGTAGAGCACATGATAAAAGAGAAAGTAAGAGAAAGTAGAAAAGAAAAGAAGAAGGTACTGGCTAGAGAAAGGATAAGGGCAATGGAGGTAAGAATAGAGAGAAGAGAGAAGGCGGAAAAAGAAATAATATTGAGGTAAGAGGGTTTAAGTTTAAGAGCTAGAAAGAAAGAGAAGGCGTGAAAGAGCATCTACACATGATAGAAGGTGGAGAGGTTGAATGCAAGGAAATTCAATTTCGGTTAGCGCAAGAAAGGGTATTAAAGTGGCTGTCTTGGAATTGGAGGACTGGGAAGACAAGTTGGGTGTAATGCGAATTAACAATAATAGGATAAAGGATAAGAGATTTTCATTGACTATGATTTGACGAGGAAGGAAAGGGATGTACAGAGGATCCTGAACAACAAGGCCAGGAGGGTCAGAAGTTAAGGCAGAATAGCAAAGCTAAGTTATATGAAAATGAAAATAGAGGAGAAAATATATGTGTGGGACAAGAAAAAACAGGTTTTGAAGGCGGTGCTGGGGGATATCTTTCGTAGGACATAGGATGGTGGGGATAACGCATGCAAGTGGAGTAGTATACGTGCTGTACTGAAACGTAACAGGGGTAAAGAAAAATACGAGGATTTCTGGAGATATGCCTAGGAATTTTAAAAAGTGAGAATGGTAAAGAAGTGGGCAGAGAGAAACGAGTGAGAGAGAATAGAGTCAAGGCTGCTAGGGAGGTATAGGTCGAGGCTCAATTAAGCAGTAAGAGTAAATAAGAAAGGGTGGGGTAGCAGGGGAATTATACCAGGGGTTTAGGGATAGATTAAAGGAAGATTTTTATGACGGAATAGAAGAAAAGGGGTTAACATGAGTGCAGTAAAGGTGGCAGGGATGTTGTGCAAGTTTATGACAGTATACAATAATCAGGGAATGGAAAGGATTAAGGAATGCGTGAATCATTTGCTGGGTGAAAGGGAGGAGTGTGTCGAGATACAAGAAGGGGACTTTAATGCGATAATGGGAAGGGCAGGGAACCTCAACAGGGAAGGAAAAGGTTTAAAAAAAGATCCAAGGATGAAGTAATAACTAAGGAGGGTGTGATTCTAAGTGGCTTGGCGGTGGCGAATGTTATGATAACAGGAGACAAAGAGGGAGAATACACGTATCTGAGGAAGGTGGGGTTATCGGTGATAGTATATGTGGTCATGAATATGCAAGTTTCGGAGGAGACGGAGAAATTTGCAGTAAAGAAGGGAATAGTGCAGCCATTGTGTGATGGGGAATGTAAAAATATAAAAAGTCAGGTGAAAAGGAAACACAACAAAAGTGGAAACCAGGAACTGCGAAAAAGGCTACTCAAAAATGAGAAAGGAGTTTACGTTGATTTTTAAGAAGAGAGCAGGGAAAGGAGAAAGCTTTCAAAGAGGAGTTGAGAAGTATTAAGATAGAAGAGGACGTGTGGAAAATAATGAATAGGTTGAGGAACGTAGGATGGGGATTAGTGATAAGATAGAGAGGGAGGGATGGATGTAATTTTTTAAATACTTACTTCAGAGCTCAGATTCTCGGAAGAGAGATAAGGGGATCAGAAGAAAGAGGGGTGGAGAGAGAGAGAAAGTAGCTAAATGATCAGTAGATAGAAAAGCAGATGAGGAATTTGAAAAGGTCTAAGGCCGCAAGGATAGACGGGGCAGATAACGAAACGTGGCTGTTTAGCACACAATAAGTGAGGGTTAGGCTGAAGGAGGTAGTGAAAAGAGTATGGAGGTGTGATTTGCAAGAGGGTGAAGGGAGGATTTGATCGTGGCTCTGTATGAAAGGGGGATAGGGAGAGGCAGGGAAATTATATAAGGCTTACGCTTATGAATACGGCGTACAAAGTATACGCGATGGTGACGGCGGATAAGCTGCGGAAGAATGTCGAAGGGAAAGGAATATTGCTGGAGACACAGGCGAGCTTTAGGGTGAGGAGGAACACTGTCGACAAAATTTACGTCTTGCAGCACGTAGTGGGTAGAGAATTAGCAAAGAGAGGCTAGAAAGTGTACGCATTTTTTGTGGATCTGAAATAAGTGTTAACTTCAGTGGATAAGGGAAGGTTGTAGGAATCGTTGGAGGAGAGGAAAGTGGAAAGAGGCCTTAGCGAGAGTATAAGGGAGGTATATGAAGAAGTAAAAAATAGAGTGAGATGAGGCAAGGGAATTTTAAAGAGTTTCTGGATGGATAGCGGGTTCAGCTGAGACCAATGCTTTTAGCGATTCTAATCGCGGATATAGAAAGTAAGCTAGCGACGGTGTGGTAGGAGAAGTTAGGAGAGAGGAGTTATGATACAGTCACTCGTTCATTTAGAAAACATAGTGCTGCTATAAAAGAACGAGGAGGCTGTAAAGGAGATGATGAGAAGTTTGAGAAGATACCTAGATAAGAATAGGTTAGAGTGAAAAGCGAACAAGTCCAAGGTTAGTCCACTTTGTGTACCTGAGCTTCTTGTTTCGGGGGAATAGGCGAATGGATAGCCATATCAAAGAGAGAGTGAGAAGAGCTCATTTACTTATATGGCACGTGCTGGGCCAGGAAAGAAGATGTTGGTAGATTATTTTGGAAGGAGAATGAAATAGTTTAAACCGCTAGTGGTAAGTGTCTTATTTTATAGAGGAGAAATTTTTAAAAGAGGGAAGAAGTAAGCTGGTTAAGCAGTTGTATTAGGAGCAGAAGAATAGGAGTAGGTGTCGGAAGATAGAGCTTAAAAGAGAAAGACATTTTTAAAAAAATGGACTGCAGATAGATAAAGTGAGAAGGATGCACGAGGGAGGAAGGTATACGAGATGGTTAAGAAGAACGACATAAAGAGAGAGAAGAGATCAGGGGAGGAGAGAATAAGAGATAGAGACAAAGGAAGTTAGGGCTTACAGCGAGGATGAGGAGTGGATGCATGGAGGATTTAATAGATTTTGGCTCTCTAGGGAGCAGATGATGAGTGAATTGTGCGGGAGTGGGATGCAAGAGGCGAACACTTGTCGAAGGAGCGTGGGGAGGTAGAAATGACTGGGGTAAGAATGAAGGTCTTAATGTATAAAATGGGACCCCCTCCCATTTTAACAGCTGCATGAGTGAAGGGGTTGTTAGGTAAGATGAAGAAGAAAATAAGGATGAAGGAAAAGGAGTGGAGAAGGACCGATTGTAAATAGGAGAGAATATATCACTGGTGCTTAGGAGAATGAACCTGTAAATTATATCGCTGTGAAAAAACACTTCTTATCATAACGCTATTAAAAAATTCACCTCAATAAAATCTGACGAACAAAAATATATGTAGTAAGTACTGTGAACAAAAATATAAATTGGTAAACGCTGTGCAAAAAGACGTCTTGTATAAATACTGTGAAAAAATCGCTTCATTAAATAGCCGCAATAAAAACATATTTTAGTAAACACTGCGAAAAGAAACCCTTTTTAAGAAACGCAGTGAGGAAAAAGTTTATTCGTGAAAACGCCATGAAAAAATATATTGTTTGCGAAAATGCCGTGTAAAAAAAATCTTATTCATCAAAATACCGTGATAAGTAATTTATTAAGGGGGTATCCCTATTTAGATTGATGAAAAAATCGATTTTTTTTATTGTACAAATCGAAAGTATAACATTTCAAGAGTACTCTGTCAAAATTTTAGACCGAAATTCAAAGTGGTTTAGCTGCTATGGCTATTTTCGCTAACGTCCTTCAGCGCGCGGAGCAGGTAGGCAGTTCGCGCTCGGACTTTAAACGCGTTTATCTCAAAATCAGATTTTTCAGATTTTCCGAGTTTATGGGCGCGAAAACTCAGCGAATTTCCAACTTATCGACAAAAAAACACCATTTTGAATATAATTTAATTATCTAGTCGATATACCGCTTTGCTGTTGTGCAAAATTATTATTTAACCACTTATTTGCATAAACAATAAAAAAAATTAATTTGAAAATTTTGTTTTTTCTGTCATTCTGTGAAATGATTTTTCCATGCTTTGAAAATAGGTATATGGACGAGGTATACATTTTATAATGACAAAAAAACCGATCGAATTGTTTCAGAGAGGTACAGGACCGACGGCGTTGCCCATAAAACTGTAAGGGGAAAAAAGTTGTCAACTTTCGCGCGTCATGGCGGGTTTGTTCATTAACATTTTGCCTTTAAAAAAATTTTTTCTTGTAATGAAGCGTCAATAAATATCGTCAAAGAATACTTATAAAAACACTCGGGAAGCAAATCTTTTCACATCGTTTCTTCAAGTAAAATTATTACTTTTTCCTATTGTTATAATTATAATGGTTTATTATTATATTATTAATAAAATATGTTATATAATTTAATACTAAATTCTTGTATTTTTTAGATTAACCCTTTGTTGCACGTATTTTTTTGTTCAGTGAATTTACTTGAAAATTCTTACTCGGGGGTTTTTGGGGTCGCTGATTACGAATATGAAATCAGAATTTCGAAAATTTGAATTCATGATAGCGGATGCAAGATGGCGATTTCAAAATTAGGAAGGAGATAAATGAGTTTGAAAATCTCTATTTGGAGGTTTTTGGGGTGGCTGATTACGAATCTGAAGTCAGAAGTTCTAAACTTTTAATTCAAGATGGCGCATTCCAAATGGCGATTTCAAAGTTTTGAAAAAAGAGTTGTATGAGCTTGAAAATATCTACTTGGGGTTTTTTAGGGTCGCTGATTACGAATCTGTAGTCAGGATTTTGAAATTTTTAATTCAAGAAGACGGATTCAAGATGGCGATTTCAACATTTTGAATAAAGAGATATATGAGCTTGAAACTTTTTACTCGGGGTTTTTTGGGATCGCTGATTACGAATTTTAAGTCAGAATTCGAAAATATTCAAATTCAAGAAAGCATATTCAAGATGGCAGTTTAAAAATTTTGAAGAAAAAAAAATATATATGAGCTTCAAAATATATACTCGGGGGTTTTTGGGGTCGCTGATTACGATCGCTGATCTACGATTAGATTCTCGTAGTTCTTCAAAATAGATCTCATATGGCCAACAATGACACATGAATTGTGGTTGAAATGTAGATGACATTTTTAAAGTTTACTCTTACTCAGCGTAATCCATAAATTCCATAAATGCTTACATTATTGACATCAAAGTATTTAAAATCTCATCTACGATTTCGAAGACTTACGTATCAATGTAAACTAAATTTGGTCGACTAAATTTAATTTTAATTTAGTAACATGAAATTCGTAAGCAGCGTCTCCAAAAACCCCGAGTATAGATTTTCAAGCTCGTATATTTTGAATTTGAAAATTCATAATTTCTGAATTCAAATTCGCAATCAGCGACCTTCAAAACCCCGTTACATCAATTTTGGAAAGAATTGAACGTTTATTTAGCATACTCATACGCCATATGGGATACGCCATTTTGTTTTTAGAATATTTGATATCGTATTCATAATCAGCGACCTCAAAATCCCTCAAGTAATCGAGTTTGGGACGTTTTATGAACATTTTCTAATTTTGGCCACCTTTTTCCGGTTTTTGACCCCTGTGTGGCAGAGTAAGACACGCGATTTTAACTTGATATTTCTTTATAGTTTTTTGCATAGTCCGCCAATAATACTTTTTTTACAACAAAGTGATTATTATAGTTTCTTTTTTGAAATAAATCAGTTTAATCAAAAGTTTTAACGAATACGGTCTTTTTTCACGACTTTTTCTAAAATAAGATTTTTTTCACGGTTTTCTCATGTGTAAGGTTTTTTCACGGCGCTTATAGGAGTAAGTTTTTTTCTCAGCATTTAGCGAAATATATTTTTTTCGTGGCATTTTACTGAGATCTGTTCTTCTTCGCGGGGTTTTAAAACAATGTTTTTTTTCAAAGCGACCTAATAAACAATTTATTTTTCACGGCATCTTTGTAAAAGGTTTTTCTTCATTGATTTACTTTGCATGAGGTTT
>NC_046661.1:47584782-47589018 GCF_010883055.1 Belonocnema kinseyi | reverse complement strand
AGAAAAATATTGTAAATAGTAGCTAAGTATTAGGTAATAGCCACGGACGCAAAGCTTGGTAATGCAAGACGAAGCGAGAAAGTAGGTGCATGCTTGCGAGGCGCGGCGAAGCGAGTAAGACGAGACTATAAGAACGAGTGGTTTTAAAGAGAAAGTGTGGGCGGAGGTTAGTTTTTAAGAGTCAGTTGTAAAAAAAAGTCTTAAAAGAAATGGAAGTTTAAGAGGGAGGATTTTTAAGGCGAGCAGCATGAAAAATAAACGTTTTTCTATCTATCTATTATTAACTGTCCTAACACTCAGATCTTCGATTGCAAAATTGAAAAATATCTCAAGGGTCATCAAGAGCTCTTCAACATACGAAGAGACAAAGTTTATATCAGTAGTTTCTTGAAATTCAGATTGCAATAATAAAATTAAAATTAATGTTAAACGATTCTACCACTTTTGAGAAATTAATATTAACCATTTGAAATACCGATTTTATATACAGAGAAAGATGTAAAATAAACTGCGCAACTGGGGATTAAAAGGCTTCCAAGGAGGGATCTTATTACTTACAGAAATGCAATTATCGATAGAAGATAAGTCCTTTCAAAAATACATAAAAATAACTATCTTCTGATACCTGTTGTTAGTACTATTTCAGTCATCAGTTACTGTTAATAATAATAATTACAGAATAACTAATAATATATTAAATAGTAAAATAATAATAAAGACTAAAACTTATACTTAATTTTAAAAATATCTGAATAAGCAGTCCCAGGCAAGAGTTTGTCCTTCCGTTCAAAAGCGTATATTCACAAAATATAAGAAGTACAAAGACCAATCGCGAAGCACGATATAAATACATTATCATTATCGATGGCAAAGTCATTCGACAGAAGCGCGCCCTAGACGGGTTCAAACGTGCGAGGTAAGCAAGCCCCGGGCGATAAGAGTGCGTGCTGCGCTCGGTGGGCAGAGTTTTACATTCGGGCGGAGTGAAAATGATCAAATTAGTCGAATCGTTTCAGCTGAGCAGAAGAAATTTGTGATTTGACATTCTTTATTGGAAATGGAGCTTTTAGACGCGAAAAATGATGGTGTTATTACAGCAAAACGATATTTTTGTAGAATTCGCCGATGAACTCATTTTTTGTACAAAATCCCCACCCCCATATGGGGGTGGGGGTTCATGCGTAAGGAGATACTTGTTGATGGTATCCCGTTTTTTTAGAGAACAGGTAATTAAGGGCTCAGGTAAGAATTCTTTAGACTTATGTGGGGGGGGGCAAATATATTTTTGATTGCAGATTATCAACAAATTCCAACAGAACTATCGTTCTGCCGTAATAACAACATCATTGTTTGCGCCTAAAAGCTCAGTTTTAGAAAGACGTCAAAATCACTCAAAAAAACATAAAATTTACAATATTTGAACGGTTGAAACATCATTTAAAAATTTTTTGTTGAAAAAAAACAAAATAACAGCTTTTTCTCTGGTTCAAGCTAAAGATATTTCAGGTTCAGCATATTCATCTTTTTTCAAAATGTGTGCATAGAACGCAAAAAACACGTTTTTTGGCTATTTTAAAAAAATGCTAAATTGATGGAATTTTTTTTTGAATTTATAATTTTTTTTTTTTGAATTTTCAGAATATTAATTTTTAAATCAAACAAGGGAACAGAAGATATTAACCGATTTCAAAATATTTTTTTTTACTTTTTTCGGATGTCAAGCAAGACATTTTTTCTTTGCTCAGATCAAACGATTCGACTAATTTGATCATTTTTCCTCCGCCCTATTTTAAATTCTTATAATTTATGATTGAGAAAGTATTAAAATTATTCGAAATTTGATACAACAGTTTTTCAACCAATCTCCACGTTTGGCTATCCCACCCCGAATTGGAAAATCAAGTTTTTAGGATGGCGTCTGTATGTCCGTCCGTTAACAGGATAAGGGTCGTACAAATCAATAGATCAAATCTATCTTTAGACACATTTTTTAGGTCGTGAAAAAAGACGAATTCGTTAATCAGCCATTTTATATACTACTTCAAAAAGTTAGCGCATTTTTAACAATTTTTGCGATAACTCTTTTTAGATTAAAAAATTTGAAGTGCGGCTATTTGTAGTTCCCAGGAAGTCAAGCAATTTATTCCAATGACTGTTTTCTATAAAATAAAAATTATGAAAGTTAAAGCATTTATAGTATTTAAAAAATCCGAGGAAAAGTCAATCAAAAATCACAATTTTAAGCCAAAAAATGCAGGAGAATAAAAAAATGCAAGAGAAGAAAAACTTTTCTTTTTGAAAGCCCTTTGAAATGATCGTTACCACTTTATGGATTATCTTGAAAATCGAAAATTTTAATTTTAATTGTACAAAAAATGATTAAAAATTCCATTTTCATTACATTATTATTATTTATGTTTGAGAAAGTAATAGAATTTACAGAAATTTGACACCACAACTTTTAAATTTGAAACTAAACGACGCAAAATACGAAAAAAAGTATTTAGGAGAAATTACAGCTATTGAAAAATCCTAAAAAATTATATCTTTTTACGATTTTCCAATATGACTCGTCATTATGTTTTTATTTATCGAAAGTAGTATCCAGAAAATCGAAAACTCCAATATTACCCGAAAAGACTTATGATTTGTAAAGAATCTAAAAAAAGACTTGTACGATATTTTGTTTTATTCATAAAAAATAAAATGGAAACAAAAATCCTATTTTTACTATAAAAACGCTGGATAGAGAAAAATGTCTGAAGATAGGACTGTAGTTTTTTATTTATTTTAAGGTAGTTCAGAGAATAAACATTTGTAAATGTCTATCAAAAATCGAGCGCGCAGCGCGAGTTTCACGATGAGAATGTGCACCTCAAAGTCTACAGAGCTTTGAGAGACTTAATCTTTACTATACTTAATTAAGTATAAAATTTAGGATATGAAGACGCATATGAATACTACTATCTAAAAGAGACCTTCACTGAAAAAATGTAAACATAAAAATGTCACAAACTAGTACCTAGATCTCGGATATGAGAAAAATTCATTGGACATTGATGTAATTTCGTAAATAATCTGCGAATTTTTGAAAGAATTGACGAACTCGATATGACAAGTCTAAAACCACTCATCACTTTTCGTCCCGTAAATAATTAAAAAAGTATTATGTGTGATTAGGAAAAGTTTCACAGAGCACTCACGAGCTTGCCCGACAAAATTTGTGAACTAGGACGTAGGTTCGCCTTTACGTGGCCCGCACACACTCTCGCCCAACCGCTCGGTGCGTATGTGCAGATGTATGTGTGGCTTCAATTCGGCTTATGAGTGACTAGAATTTTTATTATACCTATATTGTTCAGCCTCGATGGCTGCGCGTGATTACACACTCATGGTTCATATTAAGAAACTGACGAGTTCAAGGTTTCAAATCCTCAGAGTTGTGCGAATTTATAACTGTAAATTAAATCGCACAAGTAAAATTTTTCCCTTCTTATATTTAAGTATCAAATTTTCAGGAACTGTTAGTAGAAAATTCGAACTGTCTGTAAAAATGTTTTAAATTTATCCATACATTATTCATAGAAATAAGAATTTAATGTTTGATTTTTTTATCCCGTACCCGAGACCTAGCTACAAGTTCGTGACATTTTACGGATACATTTTTCCGTGTTCTTGATAAAGCTTCATTCAAGAATTCTAAATGTAAAGAATAAATATCGAAGCACGAAGCGCGAGGTAACTCATTATCGAGCGCAAAGCGCGAGATTCACAACACGCGCACCCTAGGTGTACTCAAACTTGCGAGCCGCGCGCACAGCTCGCGATGAGAACGTGACCGGGAGACGGGCAGATTATTTTACCTAATCTGCATGCATTATTACTATAAATAGCTACAAGAAAATTTGACACCAACATTATTGTTTTTTTCATCTGATAATATTGGCTTTTCGGACACTGAAGGATTTTTATTAAATTTTTTGTTTTTCTATTCTGTTTCTATTGAATTTTGTCTAAAAAACTGAAATGGTCAACTTTGAATCATTTTTCGTTAATAGCAGTGCAATGTAAATACTTAAAAGGAGAGCGGTACCGCGCTCCAAAATTTCAATGTACATAGACTTTATTTATATCTAATTTCAAGAGTATTCCATAATCTATCTGGATAACAACATAATATAAAATATATTTTAAGGTAGATCATAGAACGAGATATCAAAAGTTGCTTATAGTTTT
>NC_046661.1:47581876-47584682 GCF_010883055.1 Belonocnema kinseyi | reverse complement strand
AATTATTGTTAATTATATTATTGTATAAATATTATATATTGACTATATTATTTGAGTTATATTTAAATATTCATTCCTCGTGCAAGTTTCTTTGTAATAAGAATGAGGCACTCCGAATTTTTTTCGTGTGACTAATTAATATAAGAATAGAAATAAAAGTTTGCTAGCAACTTTTGAAGTCTTAAACCTGCTTCAAACCAAATATTTTAAACTATCGTAATATTGGGATCCTCTTCATCGCGAAGTAATAAAATTCCAATCGGCAAAAAGCTTTCTCTCTACTAATCCTAAACATTAAAAATGACGAGGAACAGCTTAAGGAAAATTAAAAATAGCTTTAAAGGATACCGTTCACAAAATCACAGGAGCTGCAAGGGAAATCGTAAAGTCAGAGAAGAGAGAGCACTTCCGATGAACAGAAGTAAAGTTTTATCGCCTTAGAGTAATGGTGGCTTCGGTTTTTACCCGAAGCGAGAGGAATGTATAAATTTTACCTAAAAAAAAAAAGTAAAATAGATACCGTCTTTATCCTCCAAGGAAGTCAGTTCAGGCGAAAAGCGACATGCAAGCTTGACAGTGAAGAGGAAAAAGAGAAAAAAAGGGGAAAAAGAGGAGAGGGAGATCCACAATTCCGTGAAAGAATACCTCTGGGTATTTAAGGGATAAAGTGGCGCCCCAGACTAAACGCTACGACCCATATCCCCGCCCTCTACGCCCTTCGGCCGTACAACCACTACGCCGCGAAAAGAAATATATTCATATGAAATAAGAAGGGTGGTATCATTTCCAGCGAATTGAAATGCATTTCCAGCGAGGCCAGTGGCTCTCCTAAAGGCATACAAGGCCACGTCGCTTTGCGCAAAGAGCCCTATTTTACTGCCGAGGGCCTTTCATGGGGGAAAAAACTAAATAAGCTCTATTTTTATTGCTTAAAATTCTAGAAGTACACTTTACGAGAAACACAGCCCAGAAACTCTAGAATGATGAGAGGGCAAATTTGAATTTGACGAGAAAATAAATCCTTGACTAATGAAAATAAGTGCACTGGCACATCTAGCACTTGGGAGAAAAAAGGCTGCTTTAATTAGAGCCCAGCAAATCAAATACTGCGTACTAGAGAGGAAAACGCAGATTTCAAAGAATACTCAGTAATATTCTGGCAAAATTAATAGCATATGTATGATCGTAAAAATGTATTTAGACAATTATGCTCTCAAGGAGTTTCGTACACGCATGACTAATAAAACCATACTAGAAAATGTATGCTTCCTTGAGCATGATAAGAACACAGTAAAAACTTGGGTAGGTAAAATTATAACGGTGTTCACTGTACCTCGCTAGGGATTCAGATATCTCTCGAACTTGGGGTACGATATACCGAGCATGAAGGGTATGAAATATCGACTAGGTGAGGTACGAAAAGTCAGATGTTACTGTTTGAAATTTTGACAGCTGATGTTAAGCATGCCATGGTCTTAGAAAAGTTGAAGGTATGCGGATTCCACTGTGTAATACTAAGTTTTGAGGTATGAGCATGATTGCAATTACCAGGGGTGGAATTCCGATGCCCACTAATCTAGTTTATCGAATCTCTCTTTCTAACACATGAATGTGTAGAATGTTTATTATGTTTTTCAAGGCATTATTTATCGCCAAACAAGGTTTAACGCTCGAGTTATAAATATAAATTTGCGTATTTTGTTGGCGATAAGTTCAAATCCAGGTTCTGTTACTTTCATTTGAATAATTATGAAACAAACAGTACGAGAATTGAGTAAAAATGTACATATTGAGAAAGAATAATTATTATTTAAATTGTATAGTTATGTGACCCATAAATAATTGTAGATTCAGTTCTTGTATTTTTATTTCTAATTCAAATAAGCTTTTTTTTAAATTAATTAAATTAAACTTATTATTATAAATAATAGTAATGTTAAAATGGTACCATAATATTTAACTTTAATAATAAAGCAATGCTTTGAAAAATATTTCTAACTTTCTAGATTATTGTCTAGTAATAGAAAATTTAATCTAATAGTTTTTATTTTGTTTAAACTGAATTTGCACGTTTTCCTAATGTTTTTTTTTATTCACCCAAATCTGAGGATGTTATTATCACGAGTATAGAAAGACCTTTTTATCTTAAATATCGTACAACTTCATGCTTGGGTAATTTAGCATCCATATGCTCCACTTTTCTAGTAATCTTAACATTGCTATGCTCCACTATGTATTCTTATTAAGGTACGAATTATTCAAAACAAAATGTCATATTCTGAGCAAACGCGGATATCGCTAGCATGCGCATTAGTGATTCTTCTGTATTACGAAATTGACACATGGCCTTACATAACCTAAAAATACACAGGAATAACTACTGCCCATGCCAGAGATATCCGCGCTCTCACCACTGACTGGGGCTGGGGGATAGGCTATCTCCCTCGAACAGCAACGTGATTGGTCTTTTCAATTTTGCTTCGTAAATAGCTCTTTACTTGAGCATACCTTTAAACTATCTAGCCTTCATTTAGAGGGGATCGTTAAACAGCCAATCAGAGTGCTGCGCGAGAAATATAGCTTATCCCGCTAGCTCATAGTCTGTCTCTATTATTTTGCCAATAACTCTGGCATTGCCTGGTTCCCACCAGTTATATATGCGATAAGATTTCTAATATTAATTATTTCAAGTTGTCACGTCGGCTCTGCCGTCCTGATGAAGAAACACTCATCTGCATTTTAGACGATCCGAGATATTCAATAAAACGCGTTTGCATCTGTACCTTTTAACGTATGAGATTTTTTG
>NC_046661.1:47577548-47581776 GCF_010883055.1 Belonocnema kinseyi | reverse complement strand
ATTAATTTATTATTAAATGAACAAATCAGTAATTAATTAAAAAATAAAATTAAGTTGCAATTATTAATTTATTATTAAATGAACGAATCAGTACAAACAAATAAGTGTAGAACTAACACTTAAAAACTGTGCGCGATTATTGTAAATTATTTTTAAAAGTTATTTTTTAAAAATAACAATTTTTCAAATATCACCAAATGGTTAAGATAGTCTCTAAAATGATAATAATGTATTAATTATATTTCTATAATGATTTCAGATTATTAATAATAATTATATTATAAATAATTCAACTAGAATTATTTTTACTTGACAAATAAAAAATGCAGATAAGCTATTGAAAATAAGGATCGGTGGCTCAAAATTACCCTCGAATCCTGGTGAAGAAACTTATTATGTACTTGAGCTATACGATTTCAGGAAATCGGACTGCAGGAAGACCGATGATCCTGGTAAAAAAAACACATCTGCGCAGATGTGTTTTTTTCATCAGGAACTCAGGGCTCAGCACTATGTCAAATCCTGGAAATCGTGTAGATAAGCTAGAATTTCTGCAGATGTGTGTTTCTTCAGCAGGAATTCTCGAAAATCTCTGTAGATAGGCTAATTGAGACCTAATTATCTCGAGATTTAATTACAATTTTCAATAATGATTAGCATAGTTAAATTCGTCTTTTCATTACGAATTCAACCATATAAAAAACTCATTTTTGATAAAAATGCAGATGAGTGTTTCTTCATCAGGACGGCAGAGCTGGCAAGATGTCTGTACAATAAGGGCCAAGCAATAATACAAAGCACAGAGGATACAACTTAATTTAGATCATAACTTAGGAAAAAATTATTTTTTACAGCTACAAAAAAAATTTAAATTTTATTATTCAATTTAATAGTTCTTGAAAAATCAAAATAAAATCTGAATTAACTTACCGTGAAAATAATTATTTTCCAAGTTGCTGTAAAAATAAAGTTTAGTCCTATGTATATGGTATTTTTATTCGAAGTGTATACACTGTCTATACCGAAAATAAAAAAATTGTCGGTACCGGTAAAAAAAAAGTCGGTACTGGTAAAAAAAATTACCGGTACGGACAATTTTTTTTACCGGTTTTTTCAGAAAGCACATCTCTAGCAAGTTAGCGGCAGATCGCGCCTATTCATGAAATTCGTGGAATTTATGAAATTCAGAGAATTCATGAAATTCCAGGAATTCCTGCAATTCAAGGAATTCATGAAATTCAATGAATTCAAGGAATTTATGCAATTCAATTAATTTATTCAATTCAAGAAATTTATGCAATTTAAGGAACGTAGCGGCTAGCCTGCCAGCGCCGGCAAAATTGCATGTTGCCGGCCTTTTTTTTCCTCTTTTTAATTTTTTTTTTGTTAAATCGTATACTGATGTATGTTCATCGGCTGATGACAAACCTGGGCTTTAAAACACATGCAAATATAATTTGCAGTGTTTAAACTTTTAAAAATTACGTTTTTTGTTTACGAAGTTTATATACACTATCTGTACCGGCAAAAAGCATATGTCAAGCATACGAATGGGACTTTTGCACATTTTAGAGTGAGGCCATGTAATTGCGTAGTTATTTTTATAGTTTTTGGCTTTTGACGCGTTTAACGAAACGGTCTGTTTATAAATCACACTTTATCGTCGATTTTCGAATTAAGAATTACTACTGACGTCTTGTGGGGGCGAAAATGCACCCCTGAGTCTAGTGGCAGAAATAACGTAAGGCCGCACCCCTACCCCTTTTCCAACAACACGTGGGGGCGGGTAGGCACCCCTGTGACTGGTCACAGAAATAATGTACGTTCGCACCCTTACCCCTTTTTTCAACGCCACGTAATGGCGGAAAGGCACCCTAATGACTGGTCAAAGAAACAATTTAAGGTCACACCTGTACCCCTTTTACAACGTCACGTGGGGCGGGAAGGCACTCCTGAGCGTAGTCACAGAAATAATGTAAGGTCGCACCCCTACCCCTTTTCCAACGCTACGTGGGGGCGGGAGGCATCCCTGTGACTGGTCACATAAATAATGTAAGGCGGCACCCCTAACCCTTTTCCAACGCTACGTGGGGGCAGGAAGCACCCCTATGCCTAGTCACAGAAATAATGTAAGCTCGCAGCCCTACCTCTTTTCCAACGCCACGTAAGGGCGGAAACGTATCCTAATGACTGGTCAAAGAAATAATTTAAGCTTGAATGTAGACTCCATCTTTAAGGAATTCACAGAATTAGTGAAATTCTCGGAATCCAAGGAATTCAAATTTTTATAACTTTTCTTCAACATCTCCTGGGAAGGGGGACTGGAAAGCACCCCTGTGTCTTATAACAGAAATAATTTTGATCAAAATACTTACCCTTTTCCAACAACGTGTTGTCGGACTATAAGGCACTTCTGTTACTGGTCAAAGGAATAACATTTTTCCAAGGCTATAGTCTGGGAAACAATCTAGCAAAATAGCCGGTATTGAGGATCGAACAGTAGCAGTAAACACATTTGGGGAAAAGTAATTTTTTAATATCTTCTTTGCGCACTCTAGGCTATATCCTTAAAATATGCTTTTGAAAAAAACCGGTAAAAAAAATTGTCAGTACCGGTAATTTTTGTTTTACCGGTACCGACAATTTTTTTTACCGGTACCGGCTTCGTAGACACAACCATTATTATTTAGCCCTTATCATGCAGACATCTTGAATATCTCCACCTAATCTGAAATACCTAACGGTTCAATTTTACAAAGTGCGAACAACGCACCCGCTAAACTACAGTGACCTTGACGTAGAATTAGCAAAGCTGTCGACATAATAAACAATGCATTTAGACGTGGTTATTTCAAATCCTAAAAAGTAGTTAGGAAGTTACAAACGCGTCGATTATGCGTCGAATCACCTTTTTCATTTCATACCCTAAGAAGCGGACACGTCGCACCCAAAGTAGTAGGTCTTCGTACCCCAAGTGATGGACACGTCGTACCCCAAGTGATTGGGAATTTGCAACCTACATCATGGTGCAGCATTCACTGCGCAAAGGTAATTTTTGTTGCAGGTATATGGCACCCTGATGTTGGTGCTTCATTAACACTTTCTTTTTTCTGTGTAACGTCATCTTTACTGAACTTTGGTGGACTCTTTAAATTTCGAAACATCCAGAACCGATTGAAGTTGAGTATCTGATGAGAAGCAACGTAGTCCACGAGTTTCTTTTTAAAGTCAACTAAACTAATATAATAAAATATTGATGATCGTTGCAACGTTTCCAACATTGTGTGTTGGTGACTCTGTGAGCGCGTACGTGCCAAGTGCTTCGCTGTGGCGTCTCAAAGTCACATCTGCTCCTGCAATATTGATGTATCCTTGCATTGAAAAACAGAACGAGAAATGCATTACGAACCGAAACCTTTCACGAAGAAGGAGCACCTCCATATCAGAATGAATCTTCAGGAAACTGAATTCTTTTGTGACTCGTATGGTGAATTTAAAAACCTAATATTGATTTATACAGTTGTGTAGAACGTAGATGTTATTTGGAATACGTGACGAGAGTTTAATTCGAAACCTGGATTTGGCTCAACTTTGAAGTCAAAAGTGCCTAATGTCCATCGTCATCAAGAGTGTAGAAAGTATTAGAGTGACATTAATGAAGTTGCTTCTATCTATAATATTTTTTAAATCAATAAGTAATCCAGCCGGTCCAAAAGACTTGGGTATATACTGAATTGAAATGAATGATGAATTATGTCAAATTAATGCTTGTATGCGTGGAAGCAAGACTCAAATTACACGTTTGGTGAAAATTGAAGGGAAGGAGGATATCTTTAGTGCGAATTAAGAGAATGCAAATAGTTATTTTGCATACTTCTTGCGTTAGACAAAAAAGATGGTATAGTACGAGGTTCAGCTTCAAGTTTGCAACTAATTAAAGAAATTAAGGAAAAATGTGAGCGAAGCAGAAATTTGATTTAGAAGTCATATAATGTGTGGAAATAGATGTTTACTAGAAAATGATGAATCGGATATATATTTAGAGTACTCCTGGATCTGAGTACCGGCAAAAGCTAAAAACGTTTTTATTTCTCATAGAAAAAAGTAATAAAACATGGAGGCTTTTTAGTTGTCTTAGGCTTGATAGATCAAGAACAATTATTTGGTTTATGTACGAAACAAAACTATAATTGTTGTCAGCGCACAACTGCAATTGGAGTTTATGCAA
>NC_046661.1:47543299-47577448 GCF_010883055.1 Belonocnema kinseyi | reverse complement strand
TACATATATATAATGCGTGTGTGTATTTACACCTAGATATGTTGTTCGCTTTAGAGGATACGGAAAAATTGGTATTTATTAAATCGCGGAGCTAGGTGTATTCTGGGAATTTATGAAATGGATAAAAAGAGTAGTGGAAATGAATGAAATGGACTAACATTGAACAAAGTACAAATGTTTTGGCAATTGATGTCTTGGAGCTGCAAATGTCATCAACTTTGAATTAAAAAAGGTTACTACATTTATGTATCCTTGAGTGCACTGAGAGTTGATTTCCCGCTACAAAAATTGGATGGGAATTGACTGTGTGTACCGAGAAATATTGTATGTACAATTTTATGGGAATAATACAGAACATAAGCAGAACTAGAACCATTTTGGGATCGAGTTCCAATATCTCATATAGTTTTTACAACGGGCAGACATCATTGTCTTTAAAACCGTTAAAAAACAAAACCTGTATATTAAATTTGAATTATCCCATGTTTAGAGGTGAAAAGACTCAAATCGTATTTCAAGCATACGTGAATTTTCCGAAACTTTCAAAACTAACGACTGGGGAAGGTATGACATGCCTCGCATATCCATTATGCAGACGCTCGTCGTTTCATCATTCCTTCGCATTTTCGAATTTGGAATCTACCTCAATAGTTTCCCAAATGCTACAACCTTTGAGTCTTATTCCACGAGAATTTCGAATATTTGCGAAGAAACCTGCCACTCCTCCGTAAATCGTTCTTCGTTCATCGACTTGATATCGAATATTTTTCGCTTACGCGCTGGAAAATCACAAAAATAAATTCGCCATTACTATTTTACAAGATCTCTGAAAGTATGTTTTTAAAAATCTGAGAGAATCATCCTGCCTACGATTGACCAATCACTGGTAAAATAGTAAGCCAGTCCGAACATTCAAAGTGGGTACAGAAAAGGACCGGGATAATTTCTTTTATTTATGAGCAGATATTGCTTGAATTTCAAAATACTGTATAGAATATGAGAATATGTTGTACTTAAACTTAAAGAACATCTAGGTAATGTAAATCTGGATCACCATTTTGAATGCTCGTAAGGGATTGGTACATGGGCGAATACAGAGTTTGGGGGCGAAGTTAAACAAATGCTAATCTTATGGTCCTGGGTATAAAGCTCCATCGTAAAGGCTGAGATAGCTTTCCAGGTCAAAATAATACAGTTAATGGCCGTAGCGGACAGCCAGAGACGTCCCAACAATTATGGGAGTTTTCTAGACAGCCCAACGGAATAATCGTATCGATGTTGTACTCTAAGAGTCGGCTTTCTTGCATTGGCTTAAAGCTTCAATATACCAGTACTTTCTAGAATTCGTCAAAGAGATCCTTGGCACCCGTAAGGTCTCCCCTGGGGGATAAAGACAACGTCATTTAACGAATGCTACCCTATTCTTGCATAGAACGAATCTCATATTACATAAAGGAAGCGGCGTTCAATTGAAGCTTAAATCTACTACGGTACTCTGCCATCCAACCGAATCTCTAAAAATTGGAATTAGAATGAAATGCAACACAATTGATTTAAAAAAATTGATTTTAAAGACTCTAGTTGAGGAAATGAAAAATTACAGAAATTAAATTTCTTTGGAAAGAGCGTTAAATTTGTTATACTCAAAGTAAATTATCTATTAAGCAGATCCATTGTTTCTTCACCTTATAACTAGTATGTATTCTCAAGAATCAAAATCTTATCTCACGAAGGGTGGCACTCGTCAGCACGCCCAGATCCTAAGAGAAATGAGGCCAGCCTCATTATGCGAAAGAGCTTTCCCGAGATACGTCACTTGTCTCAAGGGTCTACTATTGTTTCGAAACGTGCTCTTTCAAAAAAGGAGGATCTCACCCGTCTGTATGGAGTAGCGTATGGTCCTTTGGACTCTGCAAGACTTGCGCTTAATACCTCGATTGCCTAGAACCTTAAACGTTGAAAGGATTTCTAAATGTTGATACTCTCAGTAAAGGATTTCATCACCAGGAAAGCTGACACTCATACTACGTAAAAAAGTGATTCCATATATCTCTAAGACTAGTATCTAAGTCAGATTTGCTAGTCTAAGATTTTCTAGTCTCTAAGATCAGAAAATATTACTCACGTAAATGCAAATATGAAACATCGATTCAATATTGCCAAACAATAAGAAACTAATCAGGCGATGAAAAAGTAAAAACACCTGCGACGGAATAAAATCCTAGCAACTTAAAAAGTGAGCAAATAAAGAATAAAGCTGGGACGCTGGAAATGGCTAACTCTTTTAGAAACTCGGTACAGACCAACAGACAGTATGCGCGTGATGTACCAACCTAGTGGCGTCATTACGCCAAACGGTCCCGCTAAAATGGATACATCGTCCCTACGTGTTCAGGAAGTTTCTTTCGCCCTCAATTTTCCAACATCAAGCTTGATAATCCACAACCAAGAGCTACTACACGTATTTACCTTCAGTATTCACCTTCTCACAGACTTGTCCATGAGCTGCACCTATACAGGGTCACGCGAAGTAATTAACGATTAAAACTTTCCGCAACAATTTCTTCCCTCACGGGCGATTGCCCCTGTTTTACGGAAGAACTTATACGTTTTTTCCATTTCTCTGATCTTCACTTGAAACTTTTTTTCGTCTATAGTATCTCAGCATGAGTTTTCTCCATCATTCAAGACATTTGTACGCAAATTAGCGTGAGCTTTATTACAAACAGATTTATTGTGAATTATCTCATCTTATTTTTCTATTCCTGAATGCAAATCTGTGGTCTGTCAAGGATTTCCTCATATTTATATTTATATTTATATTGAACTATAGAGACCACCTTTCCACTCTTATTCGTATATTTTCTTAATTAATTATTTTAAAATTTGGTAACCTCTTTCTGATCGTTACAAAATACATGAAGAATCTTCAAGATATTTGTACTAGTTCTAAATATATAGTTCTTTTTTCTATTAATACAAATAATGCTACTAATAATATGATTTTTTGAAGATTCGGCTTTTCAAATGATTAATTAATAATATATAGCGTCTATAATTTATCGTAAAAGTCATACTAAAATATCAGTAAAAATAGCAAGGCCTAGCATCAAAGGCGGTTTGTACCGACATTTTTAATGAAAAAGCAAGAATTTAAAACTTTTCATGACACAAGGTTCCTTTACCTGAACAACACTGTTCTTTTGAATTCTTCAGATTAAATAAAGTCATATTATACGTAAATTATTTAAGATACAAACTACAGTTATTTTATAGCATACATTTTGCTTCGTGACTAACGTTCATTGCTGAGAGTATAACGATCGGAATTAAGAATCATTAAGTATCAACATCAAAACATAGAAAAAGCTGAGAAAGAAGTTTTTACATTGAACTTCGCAGGGATTGGTATATTTGTGATCAGCGCATCAAAATACTTCGACATACGAAGTTGAAAAAAAACGTTTATGAATTAATGTTTAAAAAATTCACAATTTTTACTAAAGCAATGACGTTGATCATTTATAAAAATGCTACTTCGGCGTTCTGGGCTTCTTTCTAACCAATCTTAACATATAATTTAATACATTTAAATAGAAAAATATATTCTACCAAATTCCAACGCGATTTTATGACATTATTATAAATGAATATACAAACATTATTTTTTCACTTGATGATAAATAATTCTTGTCATTCTCTTTGTCTGCTACGCGCGTGCCTTGCAAAATTTAGCGTACCTAAAGCGCGCGAATGCTGGTTCTCGCACTTTGCATTCGACAATATATTCATGTTGTGCTTTGCGTTAGATAATGTTATTTGTTATTAAGTATTTTATGGAAACTTGTATCGTTTTTCCATAAATTCAATTTGTGTATTTTTAACGTTATTTGTTACGATTTAAACTACAAATACGCATCTCAGCGGAAAATCTGTTCCTCTTACCTAATAATGAGTATTAACAAATGTTTCGATCATTTTTGGGTAAACAACTATGGTCTACTATTTTTTTCGTACCCTGTACCACTTTTCGAAAACTATTTCTTTAAAATGTTACTTTTCTCGATTAAATCCAAAAATACGCGTCCTATCAAACAATTAATGATGTAAAATTTGTAGCTCTTTTTGGATGAGCAACTTTGGTTTATTCACTTTTTTCGTAGTTTGTGTCGCTTGCTCAAAATTGTATTTTTTATTGTTATTTTTTTTTATGTATAAAACAAAAACTAAACTTCATATTGAAAAATTATTAATAACAAATTGTAACTCTTTTTAGGGTTGGAAACTTTTGTCTTGTCATTTTTGTCTCGTAGCTTATGTTGCTTGTCCAAAAACGAATTAAAAAAATTTTTTATGTTGTTTTTATAAATTAAATAAACACTACATGTGCTAAGAAAATTTGAATATAACAACAGCAACTATACAGAAACAGGCAACATCATCATAACAAAGTTTTTTTTTATTCCGGGGTTCTCGAAAAGGGCAGATTTAAAGAAGTCCGCGATATTTAGTTTTCACATTAAAAAAATATCTTCTCATTATGATGAGAAATTGCGAATGAAAGAGAAGAAAAATCTGGTTGCGTCTGAAAACTGAGTCGAGACATAGGCCTTCGTCTTACTTTTATGGCCACGCCAGGTAAAACGGCGTTTATTTGTCTCAAGACGAGCCTTGTCTTGGCTAAGATGGTGGAACCTTTGTCGGCTCATTAATGAGATTAAAATTGATAAATAAAGAGTTTGTAATTATTAAATTAGTTATTTTTAATGTAAAAATTTAGATTCTGTAGGTCTCAAGCAGTATAACCCTTAGAAATTTTGTTCAAAAAAATAGAAATTGTAAGTTTCTAGAAGTATCTCCTAAGCCGTTAGAAATACGTAAAAACAAACAACGTTTTCGGTATCATCGTCAAACAAGTATAATACAAATAAAAATCAGTAAATAAATTAATTGAATATATATATTGTATAAAAATATACAAGATTGTTTGATAACTGACAAAGATTAGCTTTTAAGACATGCAGATAAACCGCTCATGTGGGAGTCATATAAATTCGACTCAAGAGATCAATTTATGTCTTCAAGACATAGAAACTTGTCTCCAAGACATAAATTAAAGTCTGTCTCGGTCTCGAAGCTGAGACATGCTTTAGTCCATTTTTCGATTTCAGCATGTCTTGATTGGGGGCAATTCAAGTCGAACTCAAGTCGAAGCATTTTTATTCGGTTTAATTGAAGATCCTTTCACGACCTACCATACCCTATCAACATCGTTATTGAATTGTTTAATAAAATTATTGAACTTATTTATAAGAGTTTTTTTCATATTAAGAATATAACAGTATTCAATTTGATGTCATTGTTCGACTTGACAGTGTGCAAAAGTTACATTGTTCATAGTCAGAGAACACATCGAACTACATTTTGTTGGGTTCTATGATTTTCTGAAAATAAGACTTTCGGTTTTTTTATAAGAAAGCTACAAATCGTATAAAGCCCATAAAAAATTATGTTTACCAAATTTGTAGATCTATTTCGTTTATATAATATTCTTGATTAATTTTTTTCGTATCTTGTGTCGTTTTTACAAGAATTTTTTTTTTTTAAGTCATTCTTTACGCTTGAAACAAAAACTATGTGTCCTATTTAAAAGTGATCAAATATAAATTTGTAGGTCTACTTTAGTAAAAGGACTTCCTTTCAATTATTTTTTATTTTTGTATTTTGTGTTTTTTTTTTCAATTTTTTTCCTCTATTTTACTTCAATAGTTTTGTTTATTAATTTTTTTCGGATTCAGCGAGTCTCAAAATATGGAGATTTGAAGAAATCCGTGAAAGTCAGTTTTTACATAAAACCAATACCTTCCTCACTGAGATGAGAATGTAGAAATATAACCATTTTGGGCCGATGCCGCCCGGTTTGAACCTCTGTGTGAACTGAGGTAAAAAAAAATCCAAAACTAGGGCAGATCTAATTACATCTTAATATACAGCTTCTTAAATTACAGCTTATTCAAAGTTATAAAATTGTATTTTTAAAATAGCTAATGAGTCATAGATTCCCTAGTAGCTGGAGAGATAAATAGTTATTTTTTCTTTCTTGAGTCTCTCGTAAAAATGTGCAATCACTCTGCAATGTATATCAGATACTGCAAAAATAATTAAAAAATATCACTTTTGTTTTTAATAGCGCTGCAACAGATTACTTAAAAATATTTTTTAATACGCTTACATTTTCTACATGTACATATACTGTTTTACTGTATACTATATTTTATCGTAAAAATGCACCCAATCTTTTATTTCTTAATCTTTCTGAGATCATTTATTTTGATATGCCCCTCACAAATATGATCATGAAAATACCCGAAAATATCTTTTTGAATGATTTTTTACATTTTGCACAAATTTTTAACTTGCAAAAAATATACTTGCAGATTCTTGCATCGCCAAATTTGTAATTCGAATTTTCAGTCTTTCGTTGCAATACTAAATTTTTTTAAACCGCAAATATTGAGGTTAAATGAATTTATTCTATTTAGAAATATATTTCAGCCATAAGAGACATTAAAAATAATAAGAAAGGTAAAGACTTTTTATGAATCGTTTCACAGTAAATTTTTACAAGAAACCGATCTTTTCTTCGAACACACTGTGGGTCTTCTTCAAAGCAACATAACCTTTATTAGTATGGAAATAATAGTGAAACACTAATTTCGTAAAGGAAAGCGGTATAGTATTTTGGAAGGAGATCACATGTGACCGGCTCCAAAGGATGTGTAGGGTGAAAGCACTAGTTATTAGCACCTTAAGAGGGAATTTAGACTTAAGTCTTAATTTTACGCAGAATATCATGGAATTTTGAATCAATATTAGCAGTTCACAGAAACTGGAATTTTTTTTCAAAAAGTCTGAAGTGCCAAAATGTTCGTGCTTGGCACTGCTAACCCTAGCTATTGGCACCTCCCATCACCAGTGCTTATTGGCACTACACTCACATAGCCTCTCAACATTTCTGTAATTTGCTTTAAAATATTGATGAAAAACAAATTGTCTATCTGAAAATATTAAATAATTTGTATATTAGTAATTATTAATTAATTAATTAAATTATAGTTCGAATTTGAATAAAAACAATATTTACCTATACCAAAATGCCTAAAAAGAATCAATGATACGAAAAAAACTTTGGAGATAACGATTACCGGCGTATAGATTATAATAACCGACTTATAATGAACAACTACTGCCGAACTACTTAGCGAGCCAAACAGACTACTACAAAGATCGCTGAAGGTACTACTCCGTAATCACTTTGACTACTCCTCCAGGCGGTGGTCTCTCACAATGGCGAGAGTGTCTGAAAATACTTTTATCCTGTTAGGAGTATACGCCAGATGGCGCAGCGATTGCGCTCCCCCCACTTCACTCCGCTAGTCTAAGTTCAAAATTTCCAAAATGGCAAAGAGTAACCACGGTAACAGTTCGTTGGTGTTATTTTCACCGGCAACATACTTGAAAAATAATTTCACAATCGTCTTTCATCATAAAAACACATTTTCATATAGAAAACAGTACAATCCCGGTGGGCACAAGGTTTGTCGCCGTCTTAACGACATTGTTACGAGATCTTTACGACAACTTTACGATATCCCATGTCCATGTGTTAAGGTGTCTTTACTATATCATAAATAACTCGTATGATCTGACGATGTTTTTACGATATCGCAAAGACACCGAAACGACATGGACACAAGATGTCGTAAAGTTGTCGCAAATATGTCATAACGATGTCGTAAAGACGTCGCCAAATTTTGCGCCCATTGGGATAACAACTATAAATGCATAAATAATGATTCTGATAATTATTTATATATTTAAACATGTTTTTATATTTTTTTCTGCAATTTATTCAGTTTTTAAGACCATTCTCTGAAAAGTCTCTGGGTATTATCGAGGTTATCTGAAAGGTCATCTATTATTTTATCTTATGGATATGATTATACTTTAGACTTTGGGAAATCCTACCCTGACAAAAGAACTGCCACTGGCCAAGGGCGACTGTAGTTTGTCTCTTTTCGAGTGCAATATAAATAAATGGGGGTAAGCGAGAGAGTAATTCAATAGAGAATAATTGCCAACATGGTTGTTATTTCTATAATATTTCACTTTATTTTTTTACGGCGAGTTTAATATTATATTCATATTAGGTAGAAAAATGCAGACATTTTATTTTTAGTTAAAAAGAACAGGTAATGTAAAAGTGTATAAACGCTTTTACATGGGTCCATTGAGATTAATTCAACTTGAAGGTACGAAAACCATAAATGCTTCTCTTAATTTTGTACCTAGCAAGACTTACACTATTTTTTTTGTTTTTTAATACAAACCTTCCGCCAGAGAAGTATGTGAAGGAATTATATTTTTGATTTATAAAAATCAAAATATCCAGATTTTTCTCGAAAACGAAGCAAGAAATGAAGAAGAAATATGAGAGATTTTAATTATACGAGAACTAAGAAAAATTTCTCTTTAAGGCCATGGGACGAGAGGGTGACGTGACTAAACTTGGTCTTCGATTTTTCTTTCCCAACTTACGTCCAAACAAAATGAGGTATCGCTCTGAAAGTTTGGGAAATGAAAGAAGAGGTAATAAAGTCCATGTCTTTGCTTTGTTCCGGTGAAAATTTTGAGAAAAAATTTTTTTTTTAAGAAAATACCAGTGGAAGTTTTCTTTCCCAACTTACGTCCACACGGAATGAGATATTGTGTTAAAAATTTGGCATGATAAGTAGAAGGTATGCAAGAATTTGTCTCTGGTCCAAAATAATTAGAATGGTGAAAAAAGTTTTTTTTTTATTTCTATATTGGAGAAATACCGACCGTGCTGTCGTCAAACCATGAAAGCAATTTGCAATCTTCTAAGTGGGCTAGTTATGAGGTTTATATTGTTCAAGGTAGGACAAAACAACAAAAATCGGTCATGAACATTATGCACCAATAATGCAAAAACTAATGTTTGCACTTGAAATGCAAATAAACATATTTGGTCTGACATACGTATCAGTCTGGTATCAGCTGTGTCAAAGCAGCACTAGCGCAGCGAGTAGACAACTTCGAACTTCTAGGGGTCTGTGGGTAAAACAGATAGCATGATTACCGTCAGAGAAAAGTAAAAGTCAAACTTCTGCTGTAAAACCTAATTGTGTCCGTCGATAATCATTATTTGCATAAATAAACTTTTTTCTTCCTCCAACTCCTTGCAAGGCCAAAAACGATCCTTTCATATTTATTAACATTTCCCGAAAAAAATTTCTGCTTTATTTAAATTTTTATTTTTCAATATGGGTGAAAAAATATTGAACCTAGAGCTGACTTGATCAGCTGTTACACTATCACATGGCCTTAAAAGGTTGACGGTTTTCACAACAACTTGTGAGAATAAATTTTCTTTTTTAATTGCAAGAACTAGAAGTTGTAACAAAAAAGTTGGAAAAATTGCAATATTATTTTTGTTAATTTCCTAAAAATACATATTTATTTAGCTTTTATTATGATTTGCCTACAGATATTTCCAAATTTTTGCAACTTTTTTATCACAACTTCAAATTCTTGCAATTCGAAAAGAAAATTTTTACAATTCATGCTCGTAAACTGCTCTAATACACTGCAAAAATAGCTTTAAAATAAGCCCACGAAAATTTAAAAATGTTAACTATTTCGGAAGTTATTGAAATTTTGGGAAAACATTGAAATTTACACTATTCTTGCTATATCGACTTAAAAGCTATACAAATTGGCTTCACCCTGGGCTTATTTTATACAGAATTTCGAGAACACTCAACCTTTTGATGAGACATTTTTTTAGCTGTGTTATGATTAAAATTAAGAGAATTTATTCAGTTATAAAAAAAGAGGTGGCCTAAAACTTTTGCATGGCAGTGTACATTCTCATCCTAGTGAGAAGGTATTGGTTTTATGTGAAAAATGAGTTTTGCGGATTCCATCAAATGTCGACGTTTTGAGACCCCCTGTTCCAGAAAAAATAGTTTATACGTCGGTGTCTGTCTATCATCGTTGGTTGTTGTCTTTGGAGTCTGTAAACACGGTAACATTTGAGGAATTATACGATTGGATACCACTTTGGCACACTTTATAATTATATGAAAAGAAAGGACGAGTTCGTTAGCCATCTTTTTTAAGGAATTTTAAAAAGTTAGAGCAATTGAAAATTTTTGACACCACTTTTTTTAATATGTGAAAATTCTTTCGACAGTTATTAATAGTAGGTCAAAATGCCTTTTTTTGATAAAAGAAAAATTACAAAAGTTATAGCATTTTCAAAATCCAAAAAACCAAACGAAAATGGACATTTTCAGCCCAAAAAAGCGTCATATGGGGAAAAATCAGAAGAAGAAAAACGTTACTATTTTAAGGCCCTACAAGATTGTATGAACAACTTTTTGAATTTTGGAAAAAAAATATCGAAAAATCCAATTTTGATCATTCAAAAAATAATTAAATATTACATTCTTATCCTAATGAGAAGATATTGGTTTTATGTGAATAATGACTTTCGCGGATTCCATCAAATTTCGATGTTTTGAGACCCCCCTGGCCAAAAACAATAGTTTTTACGTCGGTGTCGTCCGTCGTCGTTTTTGTCGCTGTAGTCTGTAAACACGGTAATATTTGAAGGAATTATTCGATTGGATTTTTCTTTGGCACACTTTATAAGGATATAATAGTAAATGACGGGTTTGTTAGCCACCTTGTTTGAAGAAAATTTAAAAAGTTAGGGAATTAAAAAAATTTTTGAGACCTCTTTTTTTAATATTTGAAATTTCTTTCGACACCTATTCATAGTAGATCAAAATACAAACTTTTTATCTTTATTACTTTTTTTGAGGAAATGAAAAGTACTTAAGGTATAACATTTTCAACATGGTACCAATCGAGAATTAACATTTAAAGCCAAACGAAGCGTAATATGGGAAAAAATGATATTATTTTATTTTTTAAAAACAACATTGAAAATAAACATAGAAAGCGCAGTTTTTTTTAAATCGTAAAAAACAAGGTTAAAAATTGTTTAAAAATTTTAAAAACAAGGCAATACAAATAAGACTTTCAATTTCCATGCATATTATGAATTGTAATGATATATATTGATTATAATGATACATGTTTCAGCGCAGCTAAGAATAAAATTTAACGCAAACTAAGAAACAAATATTAAAGTAGTCATGATAAATACATCGTCTAGCACGAAGCGCCAGAACCAACAATCGCGTACCCAGGCGCGCTCAAACGTTCGAGCTGCGCGCGCATCGCGCGATAAGAATGTGTTGTTGACAATACTTTGTAAATTTATACTGAGAAACGTGTTTGTTTTGAATGAATCAAATTGTTTCTGTTATTTAGGGCCAACCAAATATTTTTTTAATTTAAAGAATTTAAATCAATTATAGATTTTATTCAATTGAAATAAATCTTCTTTATGTGAAATAGGCAGAATAAGCGCTCTCTTTCTGCCCGGGGAGTAACAGTTAAATAGCTCTTTATTGTACCACGAAGAGCGGGACATAAAGTGACAGCAAGGAGGAACAAGTAAGTGAGAAATGAAAGAAAAGTAAAAGAAAAGAAATAAAAGAATTCATTTTAAAACTACGCTAAACTATGAAGTGCTTTTTTTGATGTATCTAACGTTTCCCCACACGCGGGCGTATGCTGTATAATCAAGCGCCATTTTACTTCGACCCAATTGAGCAGATAAATTCGTGCTTATTCTGCCTATTTCAGATTAAGTATCGTATGCACCGTGACAGTAAAGTTATTTTATATTTGTACACAGTTCTACCCCGAGTAAAAACGCGTCGACTTGAGTTCGACTTGATGACATAAATTTATCTTTTGAGTCAAATTTGTATGACTTCAACACGAGCAGTTTACAACTTCGAGTGTATACCTGTCCTAAAAAAGGGGCATTCCGACTGTCATAAAAGCGAATCTTTCTTAATTATTAAACAGTCTTGTGTAATTTTATGCAATATATATTCAATCAGCTTATTTACGGATTTTCAGTTGTATTATACTTGTTTAATGATAATACCGAAAATGTTGTTTGTTTTTACGCATTTCTAACAGTTTAGCAGATACTTCTAGAGAGTCGAAAAAGGTTCGTATTAAGGCAGCTGTACTTGAGACAAGTAAACGTCGTCTTAGCGAAGACAAGGCTTGACTTGAGACAAGTAAACGCCGTTTTACCTGCATTGGCCATAAAAATAAGACGAAGGCTTATGTGTCGACACAGTTTTGAGACGGAACCAGACATCGATGTCTTGGAGACGAACTCAAAACATAACCAAGTCGAATTCAAGTGGAAGCATTTTTACTCGGGACCGTACTGCCTAATTACATAATCTACTATTTTTTACAATAATTTACAAAATTAAGCATTCCTTGTAAATATGATTTATAAAATCGATAATGTGTCTTTTTTTTTTTTATTCTAATCATCGAGAAATTTAAAATTTATTGAAATAAAACGACATTTTAAGGGAGTTTAAGATATTTCTAAGCAATTTGAAAGGAATAAAGGATTTTATTCAATGTCCGGGGATTCTTAAGAATTTCAAAGATTTTTAACAAGATTTCGAATATTTTTTGCGACCTCCAATTATTTCAAATTATTCATCTCATTTCTATATATCCTAAATATTTTAATCTATTTAAGCAGATTATAAGATTTTGCTTAGCATACAACACAAACTAAGAATGAGATTTCCGGTTCTTGTTCTGTCCTTATACTCCACCACCACTGACTAAAGTCGGGTGGGACTGATGTTATTACTGGATTCTGCAAGCAAACTCATCTAATAAAGTTGAATACGACAGGTTTTAACGATGAAGAGAGATTTAAACTAGAAAATGATTATAGGAACAGGCACAGGTAAGTACATATACTAGCTAGCGAAAGCAAGGATGATATCAAAACAGAAGAAGAGACGAAAGTGGAAAACGCTCTCAAAGGAAAGGCAAAATTATTTTATTTAGCAAGTGCGTAGGAAAACAAGAAAGGAAGTAGTAATACAGAGTTATTCGGCGTTAGAAATAACAAAGGTGAAATAGTATAAAATTCGTTTTTAGAGACTCCTTTAAGGATTTTAAGGAATTGTGCTGCGCTATAGCGCAGCACAATTGCATCATAGAACATGTGACACACTTAAATACCTATATTAAATTTGTGTAGTAATTTTCATCAAAATTAGTTCAAAGAAATAAAAACGGTACCATTTCTTTAAAATAAATTAGGTTTATGTACGTTTTTTGACATTTTGCAGATATTTTAAGTATACAAAATTCTCCAGTTTAAAAAATTTCAAGGTTACAATAAAAATATGTCATAAAGTAGTCCAATTTTAATTCCTTAGAAAATAGTTTTTAGTGAAATTCATACTTAAATGAAGTACATAAACGTAGTTTATGGTCTTCTGATGCATTTTACAAAGTTTCAGTCTGATATTTTCTTTACAACAAAATTCTTAAGTTTAAGAAAATTCAGTAAACTAAAAAAGTGAGGTCGGTAATATAGGCATTTCAGTGTGTCACATGCCCTTAAAGAATATGAAAAGGCTGCTAGTCTAAATGGTATCTACGCTAAAATTCTTTAAAATGGTGGCGACTACATAGCTCACAGGTTGCGCGAGTTGATAAATTTATACATCGATATGGGAGAAGTTTCAGATGGCAGAAAAAAGCCATTATCGTCACAATATAAAGCAAAACATATATTGCTATATATAATACTTATTTATAGGGTAATGCAAATAACATAAAAAAAGATGTGGTAACTCAAGTATGGATTTACACCAGGAAGATCATGTGTGGATCAGATATTTAGCCTCAGACAAATCACTGAAAAAAGTTGAAGGGTAAACTTAAAAGTTGTATTTGGATTTCCTGATCCGGGAAAAGCGTTTGATAAGGTGGATAAAAGTAAGCTTTGGGAAGTCCTAAAAGAAAATTTATGTGAGTCAATGGATGACTTCTTAAAGCAATAAAAACAACATATGCAGGTAGCAAAGCGAGTTTGAGAGTGAGTAGGAAACTGAGTGACTGGTTCGATATCAGGCAAGGCGTAAGACAAGGATAAGCTATGTCCTATTGGCTGTTTATTATTTATAGGCAGTCTATCCCAAAAGTATCCGACCTTGTGCTCTGGTTATGTGCCTAGTTGTGCTATCGTCAATACCAGGTATTTACCATTTATAGAGGACCTCTGTGAGGCCCCATACTAAGTGGCATACATCTGCGAGTCTTCATTCGACTTGTGTACGCAGTTGCTTTCATATTCGTATGATGGTAAACAAAGAGTATTATAAAAAAGTTCTAAAAACATTGTGTGTCGGATTGAGAAGGATAAAGGTGTGACGACGTATATTTTGTGAGAAATGCATGATAAAGTGTGTCAGCGAAGTGAGAGACGCCTAAAACAAAATAGCTTTGATACTAATGAGCCCGCGTGGAGAGCTTTATATAATGACTTAGTGAAGCTCTTCACCTGGGATGCTGGCTGTAGAAATTTATTAGCACCCCGGGGCGAAGCAGAGTTGTGGAGCGAAAGTGTTATTTAAAAGACAACGTAGGAATTCTGGATTAATCTAAATAATCTTTACCATCCCAAAGTGAACTGTGTCAAAAGCAGTTTAAATTTTCTGAAATATTTTGACAATGATACTTATTAATTAATTTTTTAAATCTCCCAATCTTGAATTTTTTTAACCTATTCAGATCATTCTTAACCCATAAGATTCTTAAATCTTCAAAAATAGCTTGAGTTTTCTGCAACGTAAATTCGGCTCTTCTTAAAAATTATTTGTTATTAAAAAAGTCGATTTATATTAGATTTATTGTGCATAATTTAATTTTTATTAGAAAATAAGTTTTTATCATTTGTTTAATTATTTTGACATTCAAAAAACTGCAATCATAGAATCATGTCAATAACATGAAATATTTTTTTATTTTGTATTCAAACTTTAAAATTCGAACGTTTTAAACCTATTCCCTCATTTCTGCGGAACTTGAAATTCAAAATCGAATCTTGACTCATAAGAGTCTTCTCGCGATTTTCCAAATTGTAAAAGGCAGACATGTCACACCATATAATTATTCATATACTTCCTTCTTTCATCATGGTTCCTGCCGTATATGTCTTATGGATAAAATGAAGAAGATTCTCTTTCGATAATTATTTCGTGAAGAACATGAGTAAGAATACCGACTATATGTTAGTAAGAAAACGTATCACACTACAAATCTAGGGCGATCACATTTTCCTTTCACTTGTTATTCTCCGATTTCTGTTTCATTTTTCTTCTTTACTCACTTTAGGATCATCTCTTTGGCATTCCACGGATCATCACGTGTTTATATCTGTAATATTCGTGCACTGACGCATGGCTATGATCAAACTTACCACGCGAATATACATCTTACTTTACCCAATTCTATACACGAACGGCGATCCCTCCAGTGCGAATAAATCGTAATCGGAATTGATTATGTCCTCGGCAGGACTTGGAACATCTGTTAACAGTCACTCGTGAAAAATATGTATGAGGAATATAAGATATTCAAAGATACTAGGACCATAAACAAAATTTGTGCCCACCATCAAATTTCATAATGTTATATGAGATGTTCGTATTCTCCTCTGTCACAAACACCTATATTCACTTATTACCACTATATACACCCTATCTCCTCTTTTGAACAACCATTTATCCTCTTTAATTATACACCCACACCTCTAACCCAATGTCTGGTACCCACAACATTAGCTCCGCTCTTTTCCTCGCCCTATTATCACCTGATAATTTCCTTCGTTCTTCAAATTCTAGAAATTTTCGTCAACTACCTTAACTCTCTCTTAAAGTCACTCTTACTTCTAATCGAATCTACCAGACCTAATCTGTCCATTATTCCAACAACTCTACCTCCAATTACTTATCATATTTCACCAGTCCAGCCCGTACCTAACCCTGTCTACATAATCTACACTTATGCCCAGCCTGCTCTCAATCTATTATCTCTCCTACAGCTTTCCTTGCATCCCTTTATTTTAGGACGCATCCACACACTTAATCCCTTCACCTTTACTCTTCACTCTTAATTTCACTCTTCTAATATCACCCTTATCCCATAAAGCACGCTCCAAATACCTTTTCTGATTTTTTCAGATATTCATTTTGATTCATTCAACTCACTTTTTACGTTTGCGGTAATCTTTCATTACCAGTTCCTTTTTCCTTTTCAACCGTCCAACCGAAACCTAAAACCCTTCTCATATAACAACACTTTTGGCTAAACTATTTCCTTCGCCCTTATATCACTCGAGGATTCCCTTCGCCCTTTTTAGTCTAGACACTTGTATAATTACAATCTGAAAATCTCTTCATCTTCTCTAGCATACATTAAAATCCATTCCATCTTATCTCTTATTTATCATAAGGTTGTACCACTAGTTGCTCATCACCTCTCACCCATCCGCCACATACCTAATCTCATCTCCTATACATCCAGACTGAAGTCGACTTTTTCCTCTGGTCTTCTAACATTTATTCCTCCTTATCTGTCTCTTATAACATAGTCCATCTTCTTTATCATATTAACTTCAGCTCTTTCTCTCCATCACCTCCCACCCGCCCCACCAACCATCACTATTTTGGCTCTTCCTTTAGAAAACCTCACACATTATCCACCTCCTGCTCCACGGCCTCAGCTTTAATTTATCCTACACCGCCTAATTGCTCACACCACACCTCCTTACCCGCTTTGTAATATACTTCCTCAGCTCCTTCCCTACCTCTAAAAGTCTTTAGAATACACTCTGTTTTTCTCAACGTGTTTATCATATATTTCCTTACCGCATCGGGCTCAAAATTTTATTAGAGAATCTCTTAAAATGGCTTTAGTTTTCGGGATTTTGGTCTTTGAATTTTGAACTTGTTTACTTAATTTCAAGGAAAAGGTTTTACTGTATACCTTCTGAAAATAATAATTTGATACAACTAAAATTTAAGTAGCCAAACATGTTAAGGGGGTAAAGTATTTTATAATGAATATTATATATGTATGTATATAAATTATGTATATAAATTTTTTGTTATTTTAACGGAGTTAATTTGTAATGGAACCCAAAGTTATAAACAAAATTTCTCATATTGATTTATTTCAATTTAAAATTCTCCTCACTTGCCATTTGAATAAATTTTGACACTAGAGTTGTGAAGTATCAAATTCATGATCCACAGTTCAGTTTTCAGTTGTGCAAATTTGCTCAACTTCAATTTACAAATCTATTTATATTTTCAAAAAATTCAAAATTTCAAATTTGTAACTCTTTAGTGGATCGATCATAAAAAATTAAATGAATTATGCAACTTCTGTTATCAAAACTAATCAAAAGACAACTGATCAAATTAAATAAACTAAAAATAAATAAGAAATTAGTATGAGAAAAATGTATTTTAATAGCGTCAAATGTCTAATCGATAAGGATTGCGGTATGTTGGTCCATAGTTAGAGCTTAGCTGGGATTTATAAAGTTGCTTGAATCAGGGCTGCTGATGAAAGACAGAAGGGTTTTTGAATAGTAGGAGTTCGGAGGAATTTCATAGTTAATTAGCAATTCATGAGCTCCGAAGAATGTCATTCGAAAACATAGTGTACCCTCCACCATAAGGGTCAATTTATAGATAAAGGGAAATGGCCTTTCAAATTAAGGCTCTTAATAGCCGTAGATCTAAAATTCGATTAAGGATTTTGACGAATTGTATACACCGAAAGGCACTGGATTACATCAAAATGATTCAAATATTAATTTAGGTGTATCGCACTTTTTATTGCGAGTTGTAAGCACGATGCGTAACCAAAGTCGTAAAATCTACAGTGCTATAAAATTTACTGCGGTGCAACATGAGAGAAATTCAAACAATCAAAACATCGTAAAACAACTCTTTGAACTGAAGTGAGAGTTTCCTTTGAGTTTGATTGAATAAAAGCACCACTTGAAATCAGTGAGTAAACGAGGAGGATTTTCTTACTCATAGGTTCTCGACTCGAGCTTATCAAGCTTTGCCCCTTTCACATTTTTGAGGGCCGTCAATACAAGCAAGTTGCCAAGCGTCTCAAGTCGTTTACGAAGTGGTAACGAAGAGAGAAGATTGAGAAAGTTTTTAAGCGCGGGTTTATCTTCTATCAAGTATATTTTCTCGCCGCGCTCCCTGGAGGTTGAGAATGTTTTAAGATACAGAAGCTAGAGAGGGCGTAACGCGATCCATCATTCTTCAGAGTCATTTGGTTCGTCTTTCACTTAGCCTCGCACCCCGACAACTCCACTCGGCTCCTCAGGCTATAACTAGTCCCTCTTAATAAAACGAGATGATCGATATAGAACGTTGCCCCGCGATTCACGCGATTTCCTGCGCCTTCTTCACACTCCGGCAAAAATTACCATCCGAGGTTGCTAAGGCGTGAAACGCACCGGCTGACCTCAAATTTTATAGCGGGAGGAAAACTGATTTTGGTGCCCGAGATTCAAATTAATTTTCTGGTCTTTAAAGAAGTATGGTTTTATTTGGTTAACGGCCGGGAAGGCCGTTAAGGCAACTCTGCACAGCCGGCAAGGCTGCTCAGCAGACCGTATGAGTAAAGTTTAAATCATAAAAATAACATTGGGAATCAGAAAATTCGGTTTATGGAAAAGTGACAAAAGTTGCAATAAAATTTTTAATAACAAATCTTTTTTTACAGAATGCGCAGTTTTTTACACGGGACAATGAAACTACGTCAGTTTTAATACCAATGCAAGTTATGAATTATAATAATATATATTAATGTGAATGATGTAAAATATAATGGAAACACTCGAGGACGATGCACGAGATATATACACACAGCGCGCGATGAGAATGTGCCCGCGAGACGGGAAGATTTTTTTTGTTGTAGGAAAATGATACCCGAAAAATAGCATCAGATTCGCACTTTGTTTTCTCTGTGTTTACACAAATTGTACCTTAACTGGCCACAAAAATATTTTTTAATGCCGATTGTTTCAAAAGTTTTATATATCTTTACGTTATGTATTATCAAAATTAGGAGCGTTATGCAGCTAACAAGGAACAGAGACTCTAATCCGAATTTTCAAGCCGAACAAATAATTAGATCCCTCCACCTAATATGTACACAGTTAAGATAATATTGCCCTAAGATCTTTATGAATGAAAATTTGGCATCAGAGTTTGGTATTCTGTAGTTTTTGTATCGACATTTTTTGGAAACTTGTAAAAAATGTGTATGGTATTAGACAAGGATGGCTTGATACACGTGAGGTTATGAAATATAATTATTTGGGCCACCGATTATTTCTGAAGTGATTAAATACTACGAACCGTTCACAGATACTAGACTTAAGATGTAATACGAAAAAAATTTAACAAAGATTAAAAAAACGCTAATCGTTTAAAGCAAGCTTTGCATTTTTAGAAATGGGAGAGCGACGTCTAATAATACGCTAACATAAGAGTGAGAATTTTAAATACAATGTTATTATATGTAATTAAATAATTGTGTAGAATTCCTGAAAAGAAAGCCTAGATTCCATCGACCAAATTTGAACAACCACCATAAAATGTTCCTATTAAGAGTAGAAAAGAAGAAAGTAAATAAAGAAAAACAATACTGGGTGTTGTTGCTGTTCCTGTATGCTTGGGTATTTTTTATTTTATTTTTATTTTTGTTAGCCTTGATAAGGGTGCTGTATTAGTGCCGAAACGTTGGTGTTTAAGTTCTACAGATGTGTCTTTGTTTCTTTCTTCCTCTTTTGTTATTTTTGCCCAAAAGTCCAGACGAATTAAATTATTTTGAGGCAAAAAAAAAAGAAAATTGTTAACAGCATTTGGACAATTGGAAATGTTAAAATGGCTCATAATCAATTAAACAAAAATGATAGGGCAAGGGTGTAGCGGGGTTGATCGAGGGGGGGGAGGGTAAAAGCGGTAAAAATGTTATTATTGAGATTTTCGGCGAAATTCGGCGTCAGAAAGAAAAATGTTTCAAACAGAACATATAGATTAGAAAAAGCTAGATCTTTTGTATCAGTGAATTTTCCACAAAACCTCTGAATTTCCGAGAAAAATGTGAAAATCGGTGTTTTCTTCTTGTTTTTTATTTTTCATTTCGGCAAAAATGATTTTATTCCGACAAATCTAAGTCAAAGTATACCTTTTTATTTCTTCAATATTCACAAAGTTTTTCAGATAGAAAAATCAAGAGCTTTCGGAGATAATCATTTGTTCAGTTCCGAAACACTGGTCTTTCTAATGAAATGTGTCCTTTAGAAAATCATCGTACAAAGTTCTTTCAGGGCTCAATTTTTTTTTTGACGTATACTTTCTGATAAAATAAAAAAAATACAGTTCCTATTGGAAAAAATGCTCAAAAATGGAAACAACTCGAAAAGTGACTTTTTTCAACAATCAATTTTTCACTAAATGTTGGTAATTTGTTTAAATTTTGTAATATCCTAAAAGATGATGACACTATTCAATATCACGGAAAAAATACGAGAAACACTGTATTTTATTATTTGACTAGAAGCTTCATTTTTTAACATTAACTCAGATAAATAAGTGTCGAAAGCATGAACTGCGATGTACAGATTTATGTAAAAAATATCATGGTTCGGACGATTGCTCAAACTTTGAACAAATTTCGGAAGATTTCGATGAATACGAAGACATTCCACTTGAAATCGAGCAGCCAGGTATTTGCTTTAACCCGGAAATTCAGTTATCCTAGTAATTTAGCGATATCGAAGAAACTTTTGATCATCATTTTTTCTTTTTTAGCATCAGAGACTTGAGTCATTTTCATTCTTAAGTAGCTATTTATTGAAAAACAGCAGTCAACATTTACAACTTCAGTAAAGGAGCTTACATTCTGAACTCCTTATATTCTAAGACTCATTCTATAATTAGAGGAAAGACTCTTTCTTTAATCGAATTTTCTTGCAGATGTTCCCATCTTGAATAAGTGGATCATCATGGTGATTTCAAAGTTGTGGTATGTGTCAGGAATCTTACAGTCTGGTTGCTGAACTTGCTTTTCAGGTTTTGGTCTGAGGCTTGTCTTGGGAGCTGATGAAGTTAGCCTGTCTTTGTACAATCAGAGCTTTAGCATTCACTGAACAAAAGAATTTTTTAAACCAAGTAATTGCATTTCCTTAAATCCTATTTTTTGCATCAAGAAAATATTCTTCAACAGTAGTAATATTTATTTAAACCAAACACATGTCTTTTTGTGATCTAAAGATATTAATTCTTTGTCTATATTTTCTTAATTCAAATAAATATTTCTTACATTCAAGAAAATGATTTCCTTGATTCAAAAGCTATAGATTCGTTGAAATCGGATTAGTAGTTGATAGATACATTTATTTCTTATAAATGGCTTATTTTAAAATTATTTATAACAAATAAAGATGCATTCCAGCGAAGTACATTTTTATCAATCATTTATTAATTTGGCGTAATTTTGTTCAATTGAATGCTTTTTTTAGATTTAAGAAATACGAGGTGTGTTCAAAAAATAAGGTGACTTTATGGTTTTCTCAAAAAATATTCATTTATTTCTCAATATTTATGTTGTCCCCTTCAAAGTAATCCCCCGCAGATATAATACACTTGTGCCAACGCTTTTTCCAATCATCGAAGCACTTCTGATAATCATTTTGTGGTATAGCCTCGAGTTCTTTCAGCGATGCAGTTTTTATCTCCTCAATCGTTGAAAATCGATGTCCTTCCATGGGTCTCTTCAGTTTTGGGAAAAGAAAAAAGTCACTGGGGGCCAGTTATAACCCTTTTGAGAAAATCAGGATCATTATTGACTTCATTCAATATCTCCTGAGCGATGGTCATGCGATGGATCTTTTGATCAAAATTAAGCAGTTTTGGAAAAAATTTCGCTGACACACGTCTCATGCCCAAAACTTCCGAAAAGATAGCATGGCATGAGCCAAACGATATGCCAACATCTTCAGCAACTTCTCTGATGGTAATTCGGCGATTTTTCAACACCATTTCTTCCACTGCTTGAACGTTTTCATCTGTTGTTGACGTGCTAGGACGTCCAGGGCGAGGTTCGTCTTCGACATCCTCTCGGCCTTCTTGGAACAGCTTGTACCACTTATACACATTTTTCTTGCTCAGAGTAGACTCACCGTATGCAACTGTCAATATTTCAAGAGTTTTAGAGCACTGGATTCCATTTCTCATACAAAATTTAATGAAGACTCTTTGCACCATTTTTTTCGAAAGGAGAAAATCGCCGAGCACACCAAACCCTTCTAACCTTTTGCGCCTCTGCCAGAAAAATAACACGAGTTATATAGTCTAAACTGTGAACATTTGATCGTGACGAGTGTACCAACACAACAAAACAAAAAATTTAAAACTTGAATGTACGTAGCCCGCAAAAATTGAAAAGTCACCTTACTTTTCGAACACACCTCGTATGTTGCTAAATTTAATATCCATGTTTTTAATTTGAAGAAATATTTCTTTGGCATTTATGATGACGATTAAATATGTCTTTCCACATTAAAATTTTCAGTTTGCGGCAGCTGTGGACTTTAGATTCGACGGACACAAGTTCAATTCCTGCAGGACGTGGACTTTTCATCAAATTTTTCAGTTAATATGTACTATAATTGAAGTATAAACTATCTTATTACACTCGCTCATTGTTTAGGCCCAAGAAATATTTGTTTAAGTCAGTGGGATCTTTTTTTCTTCAAACGTTTTAAAATTTGATGTGCGAAAATAGTATTTCGAGTCTATAAAATATTTTCTTAGTTTTATAATATAGTTCTTTTCTTCAATTCATATTTCCTTATTTTAGAGAAATATTCATTTACATTCGTGGCACATTCATTTGGAACAATTAGTCATTAATTTATTTTAAAATGTATTTTTTTCTTGAATTAATTTTTCTATCATTCAAAGAAATATTCTCCGCTAACCCATATAAGTTTTCTATTTTAACTGAAATTTTGGGACAAGGCGATCCCCTTTTCTAGAGACTCAATCCTAGATAATAGGCTGTCATCAGATATTGATTTTGTTCACATCATAGCCAAAGCAGTTGGCGTGAAGAAGACTAAATACTAATATTGTGTGTACTTAGTTTCATATTATTTTTATCAAAACAATGTGAAGTCGTAGTTTAAATCCAAAACTTTCCAATTTTTTAAAAATTATATCAAGTTACCACAAATGGAACATCTATTTCTAAAGCTAGTGCGAATTTCAGCGAATATCGGAATGCCTTATCTCAATGCCGAATGCTTCACGAGGTTAGAATATCGTTAAGTTACAATCTTCAATTAAGGGTAATCGGTAAATTACCGTAAGGTACGGCACGCGGCTTCCGTTATGCGCTGGCTTATCCCGAGGGGCTGAGAGGGGAAACCTGGAAGATACGGCACGAATTTTACTCCTGCTTCGTCGACATTTGCATGTATTAAACCTATCCTCGCTATCGGGTGACACCCAGTGCCGACAGAGAATTTAGGGCAGTTTGCCTACCTGGCTCGTAAAAAAAATAGAAGGGAAAAAGACAGTTCCTCCGACCATTCGCAATAGGGTCCACGAATCGGATTTGCTCGATTCCGATTAATATATCTGAGGCTGAAAATCCATGACAAAATTTCCTCTTATTTAATTCTTTTTACAGTCTCATTAAAGAAGGTATTAGATTTGTTTAAAATTTGACCTACGTTTATGTCAAATGCCCACGTTTTGAGACCTCCTAAGTCCGAGTAACAATTTTTTACGAATGCGTCTGTATTTCTCTTCGTTCGTGAGAGGTTGTGTATATCTACTTTTATAGTTTGTGAACACGATAACTTTCGAACGAATTGGCAGATTGGATTGGCCTTTTCTAAACTCTTTGCGTGTCTCAAAATGAAAGTCACGTTCGTTAGCCAGCCACTTTGGATAAGTAACCGAAAAGTGAGTGCATTTTCAAAATATTTAAGATTACTTTTTTTAAGATTTAAAAATTCTATATACGGTTATTCGTAGTACATTGAAACTTTACCATAACGCCGATTTTGAGGCTGTCAGTGAGTGGGAACTAATCCATTATAGCCTGCTCCGATTTTGTTTGTTAAGGTGAAACGGTAACTTACTTCGATGAGTGTGTGCAAAACCACTTCCAAAATAATGCATCAATTGAAGTTATTTTTGGTGCATTGTGAAAGGTTAAACGTAATCTATGGCGGACTTATCTTAAAAATCCAAATTATTATTTTTTTTTTTTTAACAAAATGTCAGCTTATATAATTTCGATAATTTTTGATGCTCAAATAACGAGAAACCCGCTATGTGGAAAGTAATAATGAACATATTATAAGCGAAAAAAGATTGATTTATTTATTTAGACGTCGTTTTGCACAACTTAAAACAAAATAAATCAAGCTAAATAGTGTAGAAAAACCGGTTTTTTAGTTCCGTGATTTACCGCCAGAGGTCACTGCTGATCTATTCTTGTATTACAGATCGATAGTTAAAAATATATAATTAATTTCCTTTATTTATAATTAAATGAACTCGTAATGTAAAGTTCAATGTCTTATTAATTCATATTTTAACGCATGTTTTTGATAATCAACATAAAAGTCGAATTTAAGGCTATCTCCGCAAAAACTGTAATGTCGGTAAGGTGGAGACATTACATTACTTAAGATTATTCAATTAGGTTTTCAAATTTCTATTAATAAACAAACAAATATGACGATAAAATGACCATTTTATCTATTTGACGTCCACAGTGCTCGTCAATAACAGGAAAAGTGTTGAAATCGCCTAAGTTTCATCAACTAATATTAGCTAAAGATGTTCCAAAATTATATATTTTATTAAAGAACAAAATTTCTTAAAAACAAATTATTTGTTGAAAAATTTTTTTTAATGATTTTCCATAATCATACGGTTTTTTTAGTTATATTTCAGGACATTTTAAGAACAAATGCAGTAATCAGGCTTTTCTCGACAGAAAAATTCGTTTTTTTCGATGTACATTTTTTTAAATTCGGAACTTTATGATATTTGCAGCAAAATTCATAATTTGTTAATCTTATGATCTTTTATACAAATCCCAATTAAAAGTCTGATATCGAAACAAAAAAGAATTGTTCCGTCGATAGATGCCCCAATAATGCATTTGTTTATTAAATTTGTTTTCAAAAAATCATGCTAAGAAATGCTTAAAAAATTATAAGATTAATCAAGAAATTATGAATTTTGCTAAAATTAGCATAAATTTTCGAATTGAAAAAAATTGACATCCAGAAAGACGAATATTTCAGTCGAAAAATGCCTGATCACTGCATTTGAAAATTAAATTTGTTTATAATATAAACAATTTTAATCAGAAGAGACATGTTTTTACATAATATTGTTTCGATTCCAATTTCTTGTAACATATCTTGAAAAAATGTGTTTTTATGGAAAATCGTAGAAAAAATTTGTTCAACAAATAATTTTCTGATAACGAATTTTTTTGTATATTGCCTAATATTGGAATATCCTTAACTAATGCTATTTTATGCAACTTACGCGATTTCAACCATTATCCTGTTATTGACGAGCACCTGGAACATCCAATAGAAAAAAGGCCATTTTTTCGTCATATTTGTTTATTTATAAAAAAATTGAAAACCTACTTCAAATATCAGGCTGGATAAGTCTCTTAAAAGTCTTATTAGTTTTTTTTCCAATTTTTTTTGTTTAAATCGGTGAAGATTTGTGGGCGTTATTTGGTCTAAAATGTTAATTTTCGTGTGTTTTTTTGAATTTTGTAAATTCTATAAATCTGGTAAATTTTGGTTGTATGTAAAAAAGCTATTAGCACAAATTTTTCAACTGTTTAAATACTATGAATATCTGTAGAGAAAATGTTTGAATTTTCAAAAAAGTGGTCTCAAAAATTTTCAAGATACGCTCACTTTTTGGATTTGTCTCGGAAATGGCTGGCTAACGAATTCGACCTTTATTTTAGGACACTAAAAGAGTATACCAAAGGCCAATCCAATCTGTCAGTGCTGTCGAAAGTTATCGTGCTACAAACTAAAAATCTGCAGACACACAGACAAACAATACACACAAACAGACAGACCTATTCGTAAAAACCTGTTTTTCAGATTCAGGGGGTCTCTAAACGTGGACATTTGACAAAAACGGGGGCGGGGGATTAAATTGTACACAAATATAATACCTTATCTTGATGAGAATGTAGAAAGTAAGTGATTCTCGACTAACTCATAGGTGACTACCACCCAGGCGGATACTTCACACTATTTATAAAATGTACATAATATACAATATACATAAATAATGTTTTCTGACGATAAAAAACCTGGTGAAATTCTAATTAGGGCATGAACGTAATAGTACTGCTACAAGGATAAACATTTTTACGCATTGATGCAGTCTTCCACCTCGAAATCACACATGACTTTTTTACTCTTTCGACTTTTTCAACCATCACAATTGCCTCATTTTTGTAGTTCCTTTAGTTTTCCTCATCTTATGGGGGTCGGGGTAGCGTAAACTCAGGTAAAAGTAGCATAGGCTGGTTTCTGAGTGGATACCCTCTCGTAATAAACGGTAGAGAGGAATAGATGACGCCCTCCGTCAACACTCTAGTGAGTCTAGTCTCTAGCCATTTGTTACACTGATGGATTACCGGTTCTGAAAACAAACGCGTAGCCCCTTTCTGCTAAAGTTACTTGGGAACTTGCTTTCGCCTTCGCGAGTTTTTTTCCTCAGATGACCAAATCTGTTATAGCACAGTCTACGCATAATTTACGAAAAAATCCTACATAGTAGAATTTTGTTGACAAGGTCGTTGGGGAGGATTGTAAAAAGTCCCTAACCTTAAAAAGTCCCAAAACATATTTGAATGGCTATGGCCGCCATGTTTGAAAGTGTTGAACAATAATAATATCGATATCGTGTTCAGCACTATACCAATAAAATGTTTAAGCTTTTATTGGCAATGTAGGAGATCCTAGAAAACCTCCTTGATTTGTATAGGCTTTTTAGAAGTTTTAAAAATACGTTGATTTGACCTGTAGACCTCGTTTTTTAATAAACTAGACATGTCTAAATATGTTTCTCAGCGGTTTTACAGTCCCAATTACTAATACTGTGCATTCAAATATATATAATAAAAAAAGAATATGAGTTCAGGAAGAATTCGCGAAAATGAAAAAATGGTTTGCTTCTGAATCGAATTTCACTCTATATCAGAATGACTTTTCATACGAGTCTCACCGTTACATACGGACATGACCTTTTCTACTTACAGTAGTCACGTATTCGTTACGAAGTCTTTTCCGGAAATAATTACGAGATTGAAGTTCGCTATAGACATGGATTCCAAAATTTTTTAATTAATTAAAAAAAAACTAACGTTCATGTCGAATAAGAAAAAACCCCTTTATATTTGTCGCGGAAATATGTAGGTGTGATTTTTTTTACAGTTGCTGTCTGCCTGTAGATATGGAATCGAAACTTTTGTAACTAATTTTTAAAAAACTAAGAGTCACATTGAAAAAGTAAATGCAGATTTAGATTCGACTCGGAAATATCCCAGTTTCGATTGGAATGGTGACATTTTAAGTAAAAAAAAATTAATTTCAACCAAAAAATAAAAGAACAAAATTCAACCCAAGGGAAGAATTTTAAACTCAAATAATTAATCTTCAACTAAAATAGAATTATTTTATAACAAAAAGATGAATTTTCAACTAACAAAGATAATTTATTAATCAAAATTTGAATATGTAAATTTGCAGTCAATAAAATTAATGTGCAGCCAAAGAGTTGAAATTTTAATTAAAATAATGGAATATTATGAATTATAAAAATTATAATAATTATAATTATTATAATAATTATAAAATTATTATTATTATGAAAAATTATAGTTGATAATTATCAACTATAATTTTTCAACTATAATTATCACTTTCAAAGTTGAATAGATTTACTTTATGCACAAACATGAATTTTCAACTAAGAAAGATAAATTTTCAATTAAAAAGTGGAATAGTTATATCTGCAGTTCATAAAATTATTAGCTAACGAAAGACCTACATTTTAAATTAAAATAGTGAAATATTTAATTAAAATAGTTACATTTTTTGTTTAAAAAATTAATTTGAACCAAAAACAACCAACTACTTTACAAAAAATAGTTACATGATGTTTTCTGCATTTAAATGAAAGATCTTTACTTATTTTTCAATGAAAAACAATATATTTCAAAAAGGAGCAAATATGTCATCTATGTTCTCTAAAAAATTGGTTTCAAGACATTAGTTAAAACTTTTACAGGAATCTGATGAAAATATTGAAAATTGCCTACAAATTTTCCAGACTGTATTTTGAAAATTTTAAAATTAATTTATAAAAAAAAGAATAGCTTTTTCTAGTTTTCGAGGAATTTTGACAACAATTTTTTATTCTTTTCAAACCTTTCGGAATGCTTATAAACTTTGCGTAAGCAATAAAAACAAACGAGTTTTTTAAATGTTGCACAAATACCCGCTGGTCGTTTTGTGGCCCCATTGCCCCTCTCTTCATCTAAGACAGTGGTCTATTAATGTGCCTTAGTGTGAGTGAGCTTACTCCAGCAAGGGTCTTTTGTCCAACGGCATGTCAAAGTAAGGAAATTTTAGAACTTTTAATTTTTCAAATAGGGATTTGAAAATAGCATAATCAGCATCTGCGACTTTTTCCGATTCCAATGATGTATTACTTGCCTAAAAAAGTTGAAAATTTGAAGGAATTTAATATAAAAAACCAACAGCTTTACAGTCAATTTAATACTACATACTTCTCAAATTTTCAACCTTTATAGACAAAATACATGTCTTTCGAATCGGAAAATACGTAGATTCCAAATATATTACTTTTAAGTCACTGATTGCAGCCAGGGCAGACTACCCTTCCCTGGGCAAGAGCGTGGTCTGTTCATGGACCTCAGTGTGAGTGAGCTTAGTCCAGTACGTAGATTTCAAATATATTACTCTCAAATCACTGATTGCAAAATTAAGAATTTTTTTCTTATTTCCCAACATATATACCATTCAACTTTATACATACGAGGTGTGTTCAAAAAATAAGGTGACTTTATGGTTTTCTCAAAAAATGTTCATTTATTCCTCAATATTTATGTTGTCCCCTCAAAGTAATCCCCCTCAGATATAATACACTTATGCTAACGCTTTTTCCAATCATCGAAGCACTTCTGATAATCATTTTGTGTTATAGCCTTGAGTTCTTTCAGCGATGCAGTTTTTATCTCCTCAATCGTTGAAAATCGATGTCCTTTCATGGGTCTCTTCAGTTTTGGGAAAAGAAAAAAGTCACTGGGGGCCAAATCCGGTGAATATGGAGGCTGAGGCATGACTGTGGTGCTGTTTTTGGTCAGAAAATCTTTCACAAGCAACGATGAATGAGCAGGTGCATTATCGTGATGCAAAAGCCACGAATTGTTTTTCCAAATTCCAGACGTTTTTTGCGTATCGCCTCTCGCAAACGGCGCATAAATTGAAGGTAATACCTTTATTGACCGTACGACCTTGTGGTAAGAATTCCTGATGAACTACGCCACGGTAATCAAAGAAGACAGTAAGCAAAACCTTCACATTTGACCGAACATGACGTGCTTTTTTCGGTCTTGGAGACTCAGGATTCTTCCACTGAGACGATTGGGCTTCAGTTTCGACGCCATAACCATATACCCACGATTCACACACACGTCTCATGCCCAAAACGTCCGAAAAGATAGCATGGCATGAGCCAACCGATATGCCAACATCTTCAGCAACTTCTCTGACGGTAATTCGGCGATTTTTCAACACCATTTCTTCCACTGCTTGAACGTTTTCATCTGTTGTTGACGTGCTGGGACGTCCAGGGCGAGGTTCGTCTTCGACATCCTCTCGGCCTTCTTGGAACAGCGTGTACCAATTATACACACTTTTCTTATTCAGAGTAGACTCACCGTATGCAACAGTCAAAATTTCAAGAGTTTTAGAGCACTGGATTCCATTTTTCACACAAAATTTAATGCAAACTCTTTGCTGCATTTTTTTCGAAAGAAGAAAATCGCCGAGCACACCAAACCCTTCTAACCTTTTACGCCTCTCCCAGAAAAACAACACGAGCCATATAGTAAAAACTGTGAACATATGATCGTGACGAGTGTAACAACACAACAAAACAAAAAATTTTAAACTTAAATGTACGTAGCCCGCGGAAAATTGAAAAGTCACCTTACTTTTTGAACACACCTCGTGTATAGATTAGAATAATGTACCGTAAGAAATGAAACTGTGAAATGATATCGTGAATATCCAGTCAAAATGTAGTGTCCATCGGTTTGACAGATTTGCCTCTGGATCTTGTTAAGGACTAGAAATTGGATATACATTTTTATATTTCTCCAAAATTCAAATTGTGCACTATAGAATTTATTACAGAATTCATATAGTCAGGCTTTTGATGGCTCTCATTCAACAATCTTACACTGTAAAAAAATGTTGTGTTATAATACGTAGTGAATTAACAGTACTCTGCGTGAATGAATGACACGCGTGAAAAACCAAACGCGGCTGTAAAAAACAAACTGCGTGTAAATACACAACCACGCGAGTGAAAAAACTTTGTGATTGCGTATGCGTACATTGGCAATATTGGCGTCCCATGGCAGCATCAATCTTGGTGCAAGACGTCAAAACACTAGATTGTTACTTTTAAACTCAAATCCTTTGAAATTTCAATAATTAATAGTTTATTTTAAAATTCCTAAATTCTTGAATTGTTAATCATTATTTTTCGTAATTGTTAAAATTAGATGTAAAAATAATATTTTATAAATAATTGTTAGTTTTATACTCAAACCCTTTGGAATTGAAATTATTCGATGTTAATTCGAAATCGTTTAGTAAATTGACAATTCTGGAAGTGAAATTATTATTTGTGTCATTAATTTTGGTATTATTAATTCACAAACAATTTAAAGTAAATTAAAATTAAAATTTCAAAGTCTTTTTGATTTTTAAAGTTGTAACATTACAATTCTCAATAATTAAACATTTTTTAAGTTTTAAGTGAATGTTCTATTCAACGAACAATGTTTTGAAGCAAAAATTTTACGATTAATATTTTATGTTATAAATTACTTCATTTTTAATCCATATTAATAATATTCAATTTAATGGTTTAAACTTGAAGTTTTTCCATGTGGAAGGTTGATGATCACTGTGAATTTAGTTTTTGATCTCAGAAAAATCTGTCCAATTAATTTTAATATTGAATAATAACTTTAAACATTATCATCTCAATGAGAAGGTATAGGTTTTATGTGAAAAATTAATTTCGCGGATACCATCAAATCTCGACATTTTCAGGTTCACTGCTAGACAAAAAATGGGTTTTACTTCGATGTCTATCTTTGGTTGCCGTCATCGTTATCTGTGAACACGATAACTTTCAAAGGTGTTATCCAATTGAATTGCCCTCTAGCACACTATGGAAAATCAGTGTCTTTTTTATGTTATTATCTGCAGTTTTTAATTAAAAAAAATTAATATCAAACACGAAATCAATGAAAAAGTTTTAATTTTAGTTGAAATTCAAATTAAAACAAAAAATTATTAAATAAAATGAAAACGAAATTATTATTAAGAGGTTACGAAAATTGGAACTGCAAATTGGAATAGTTGAGAATCCACGTATATTGTACGGCTATATTCTCAAACTCACAAAAATGTCTAGGATTTTGCGGACATATTAAAATTTTTAATTGAAGAATAGGCGAGGAAATAGAGAGGAAATATGCAAGTTGAAAAGCATAGGACCAAACATCGAAGGGCTTGAGCAACTTCGAATCCAGTGACGGGTTGTCTCGTTGCATACTGGAACAGAAAGGGTACACAGGTAGCCCGTGGAGGAAAAGACGATCGCTTGCTCGTACCTACTGGTCTCAGGTACTATGGGCGAATTTATGACTACCCCGCCCTAGGGTCTAGATGTAAGGGTAGTTGTCATTTCCTCCACGGCTACCTGCGTACCCATCCCCTTCTAGTGTACAGCGACACTACCGCTCACTGGATTTGAAGTTGCTCCAGGCCCTCGATGCTACATCCCCTGTAGAGAGAATCCCTTTGTCTTCCAACTTATACTTATTCCTAATTCAAACATATGAATATGTCCAAGAAAATTATTTCAATATATTGAATTAGATTATTTTCAATTTAATAATGTATAAATATGATATATGAACATTTTATGGACGAAAAATTATACAATTTTCCACGTTTGTTCAATTATAAATACAATACAATTATAAATAATAAATAAAAACAATAAATAAAATTTTCCACTTTTAAGTTATGGTGGATTAATAATTGATTCGTGTTAACAAAAGTAAGTATTTTAACAAGTTAATATTATTATTATTTATAACAACATTCTCTTACAGTGATTCTCGTATGTTCCAGTTTTTTCTATAATTTTTTGCTCTTGATCCACTTTAATCAATCTATCAAAACATAATATACATAATATCTTGTACATAATACATAATACATAGTACATAATATCTTGTAGGTACGCAGCTTTACAATTGAAAGTGTCATTCTTTGGTTAATATCTCAGTTTTTAAATTATATAAATTCCATAAACCTAAAATTTAAATTTAATTTAATTAATGACTATTGAGAAAGCATTCAGTATTATCAAAATTATGTCTTTTAACGAAATACAACATTGATGAAAAAAAAATTACAATGTAGTAGTAAAACTTTTTAAAACATTTTTTTAAAGTTGTCAGAAAACATTGCACTCTCTTGAAAATTTCCCTGTAGTAAAAATATTAAATTATAAACAACTATGCAGCTGAATAATTTTTTAAGTATTCTTTAAAAAATGTTCTTTTTGATATCGACAAAAAGTTTATTTTGAAAGGCGAACAATTTTTTCTACGCTTACAAAATTAATTCTTGTGATAATAGAAAATTTATTTCTAATTCACTCAAACACTTTAGATACAATCTTTAAATTTAAAAACAGAATTATATAATTATATAACTACAATGTTCTTTTTTACAAATTTATTTTTTACTACAGTCTGATTTTGTAAATGCTTTCACTCACAGAAGTAATTTAAAACAGAAAACTCAGCATATTTCAATTTCAAACATTGAAACTATAAACATTTTGAAAATTAAAATGTAGAAAATGTAAAGAGATACAATACGTCGTTAAAGGAAAATTTGTATATAAGAAATTGAGGAAAAATTCAAACTACAATGTTCCTCGACAATCTCTATTCTTACCACTGTGAAAAAAATGTGAATCAACTTTTAGGCGGTATAAGGAAAAGAAAAGTTTTTAAAGAATATTTGAATAATTATTTAGCTACAAAGTTTTTTTTTTAATTTTGTATTTTTACTAGTGTCACTTTTAAGAGAAAAAAATTTCACTTTCACCGATATAATTCCTCATCATATCAGAAAAATTCATTAATTAACACTATTTCTCTTACATAAAAAAAGCTGTGTTTAAGGGTTTTAATGAAAAAAATTTGATTTAATTAACATCGCTAAGAAATAATTTGAAGAGTTCTTCGACTGCAGTGTTTTCTAAAAACCTAAAAAAATTTGTTCATAAATTTGGTTACACCATTTTCCTACTACATTTTATTTGTTTTTTTTTATTAGTTGTTCTTCGTTAAAAGATTTCTTTTTTGAGAATAGTACTTTCAATTGAAAAAGTGCATAACTGCAAGAAATGATATACTTTTCACAGATTTAAGAAAACTCACTGATTAGGATCGCCATTATGTGCCAACACGTTTGAAACAACTCAATTGTTTTCAATTCACCTGACTCTAAAGCCAACACTGTGTACAGTCTGTCAAGTTAAAGCGTGGGTGGCTTTACTCGCAGTCGGTAAGGTGTATCGACATGATTTTGGTGTCAAAATATTAAGAAGAGCTCCCTCT
>NC_046661.1:47540675-47543199 GCF_010883055.1 Belonocnema kinseyi | reverse complement strand
GGAGCTCTTCTTAATATTTTGACACCAAAATCATGTCGATACACCTTACCGACTGCGAGTAAAGCCACCCACGCTTTAACTTGACAGACTGTACATCAACAATTTCTACAAAACTAAGTTTTAAGGATCAATGGAAAATTTATTTTGAATCACTTCATTAATTTAATGGGGAGCTTATGAAAACTTAATATTTTAATTGCAATTGTTGAGAATCTACCTATATTAACGAATATATTCTCAAACTTGTCAAAATGTCAGGGACTACGTCGGCCTATTAGAATTTTTAATCGAGGTATAGACGTGGAAATAGTGAGGAAATGGGTAATTTGACAGACAAATGCATTATCTTTATGGGGGGCATAGCATCGAGGGCCTAAAGCAACTTCGAATCCAGTGAGGGGTAGTGTCGTTTCGTAGTAGAAGGGGAAGGTTACGCAGGTAGTCGTGGAGGAAAAGACGATCGCCCAGATGTAAGCTTTAAAATTCTCTAGAGTCTAGACCTCTTCAATGTTTCTATTGTACAACATGAGCCTTTTCTGAAGAGATTAAAAATTCCACAATACCATACTCAAACAAAATAATAATATTCAAAAATAGATTTTTTGTAATTTAAGATGCGTTGATTGTAGAGTACGTGGTTTTTTCTCACATTACGTCTAATAATAGATTATACATTCAATAATTTAAAGAAATCACTATCCCCTTTTGAATTACTAAGCGATTTAAATCAAATGAAGACATGCTAATTACCTGGAACACTAAAGGCACTTATACCAAAAATCAGATGTTCGAAAAAAATGTTTTTTCTATTATTTTAGGAATCAAAATAATATTACTAAGGAAGGAATTTTCAATACTTAATTTCAAAGTGATTTTCGCGGTCGAATTTTTGATTACTATGGATTCTCACAAAATTTTAGAAAATGGCTGAATTGTAGTAGTTAATGCCTCATTTTTCGGGGATGACTAAGATTTTTTACTTTTTTTTATAATTAGAAAAACTTAAGCTGGAGGGCATATGCTCGCATAAAAATAAACTGTTATTTATTGAAATTCAACCCTTTTTTATTGTAAAGAAGGGGCAGTAGGAAAAAATTCTATCATAGAAATTATTATTAAGATACTTAATTTTGGTAGATATTTAGTTTTTTCATGAAAAAATAGTAGGTATTTTCTCGTAGGGGTCATATATAAACTATGTTACCAAGATTGGAATCCTGTTGACTCCCCCCCCCCCCGTTTATTTTTTCACATTGTTAAAAATTTGTTGTCATTAATAATACTTTATAGTTTGATGTTTCAGAAAATAACTTTTAATTGTTTTGCATAATAGTAAAATAAATTTCTAAGAACTATAAAGAATATAATTGTTAAAAAAATTACTTTAAAGAAAATGAAAAAAACACCTGGAGATATTTCCGCGATGGGCCCAGGAGTGTCTTTACTTTTTATATGCAGGACTTTTAGTTTAATTTATGGCTGTGTCTAGTCGTCCCGAAATAATGGGAGAGTTGCAACAGGGTCAAATTTATGTAAAATATTTCATTACTCATCTCGAATTTGGAAAGAACAAGAATCTTCGTTGCAATTTTTAGGAAATTATTTAACAATTATGGCAAGCAATTGAAAAATACTTACTGAAACAGAACTTACCCTAAAGTATTATAAATGCAACAATTTACATAATGCCAAAAGGTTTGAAGAATAACGTTCAGAAAGAATGGAAAAAATGCTATTGCTGAGACAAATTCAGGGCTCTCCTTAGATTTTCGCTAGGACTATTATTGTATTTTTAATTCAAAGCACAAGTTTCAGATGTATATTTATAGCTGACTTCTGGATCGTGTACAGTTTCCGTAAATTTGGTAGATTTCAAAGAAAGCGATAATAACGCAAGTTACAATAACGTTTTGACTAAAAAAAAATTTTGCCCAAAATGATAACTATAGGCTTTCTTCGAGCGACTTTAAGCTAGAATGCGTATTTTTAGTTTAAATCGTAACAAACAACACAATGTCGAAGAACAAAATCTTTTTTTTTGTATGAGGCGTATTATGTGTCAATTTTAATTTTGGGAATTATTAAAGGAATTAGCACACATTAAAAATGCAAAATATAAAATTTTATTTGACACGTGAACTGTCCTCACACAAAAAAACTGAAGTTTCCATTGGAACCCATTTTTTGGTTCCAAAGGAACAGCAAACAAAGTGAATCCCACTTGCTAAAAAAAAACCCAAATCGATAAATGAGCTCTAAATGATAACACACTTGGGGCTCGAAAGGATCTCAAATGTAATTGAGCCTATTCCTAAAGAATCTATTTTTCGCTTTGACCACTTGGACATTATTTTTAATTAATAACACAGTATTTATCCTAACGCGCACATGTCATCGAACTCTGATGGACATAGCCTATTGAAGATCATGACATTACAAAATATATCAACAATAGGGTTGGTAAAGTCGACTTCGACTTTAGTCGACTTTCAGGGGCCAAAATGTATAAAATATAAATTATGTA
>NC_046661.1:47536815-47540575 GCF_010883055.1 Belonocnema kinseyi | reverse complement strand
ATTATGATATATTATAATAGTCTTATTTATATCTTGATCCGCACTTTAAAGAAATTAAAGAAATTGGCGATTTTGGAATTCATATCGTTTGGATAAAAACTCAATTATCTGATTGAAAAATTAATTATTTTGTTGAAAATGTAACTATTTTGTAAAAAAAAGTCCTCTTTTCTATCAAAACTTCTACTACATTTTAAACATTTTAATTTTTTTTATGTGAAGGTTCATCTCGTTCGTTGAAAATAAATTTTTGAAACTGACAATCGATACCATTCTTGGTTAAGAAATCATGTCTTTTGTTAAAAGGTCGTCAAAGTTGAACTACTTTGTAAAAAAAATATGTTTTTTTAACAAGGTTTTTTAATTATGGTTGAAAATTTAACTATATGGTTGAAAGTTTAACTCTTTCATTAAAAACTCATATTTTTCGCTTAAAAAATTCATCTTTTTGTAGATAATTCGTCTTTTTTACTTTAAAATTAAATAATTTCTTAAAAATTCAAGTATTTTGTTTAAGATTTGTCTTTCTTTGTAGATCATCAATTTTCTTGGTCGAAAATTCATCTGATTGGTTAAAAATTTAAAAACTTTGTTCAAAATTAATTTTTCTGTTAAAAATTATTTATCTTTATCTAAAAATGTAACTATTATATGATTGATTAAAAATTAATCGTATATATTGTTTAAGTTGGAAAATCGTTTTTTTTTATTGAACATTAATCTTCTTGGTAAAAAATTTACCTTTTCCCCTGATAATTTAACAATTTTGTTGAAAATTCGTTTTTTTTTCTTGTTCAATTCAATTTTTGAGCACAGTTTTTATCTGGAAATTGTACTATTCCATTTTTTGTTGAAACTTTATCCTGTACATTTTATTAGTTAAAACACCAATTATTTGATAGAAAATTAATTTATTTTGTTGAAAAGTGAACTCTTGGGTTGAAAATTGATTTATTGTGTTAATTCGATTCCATTCAAACTTAAAATTTAGCTCATTACAATTTTAAAAATTTAAGGATTTCTATTTCGAACCACTCTGTTCAAATTTGTATAGTTTTCAATAGTTGTTTATAATGGCTGGTCCCAGATCAGAATTACATTTTTTTTTCAAAAAATCTCTGATCCAATTCAGAAATACATACGATTGCTTTAAAAAATTTCCTGTTCCAATTCAAAATTCAGGATGAAATTAGAAAATTAAACATTTTAAATCTGAAAATGTTTTTTTGAGGTGGAAATCTTTTGAATTTTAAACTTTTATAACTGAAGCTTGACAAATTTTTAATTCAGAAATATTTAATTTAAACGCTCAATAATTCATACGCATAAAACACAAACTTTTAACACCTTTTAATTTTACAATTTTTTAAATTAAATTATTTTAAAACACGAAATTACCATTTTTAAATTTTTATGACATTGACATTTTAGAGATTTCTGGTTAAAAAATACAAATTACGCTATTATTTTTAAGGTTCAAAATGATAATAATTCAAAAAAATTTCAGTTGGTAACATTAAAAATTGAACGATTAAATTAATTTTTTAACTTAAAACTTTTTAAAATGAATGTTACATTGTTTTTATTTTAAGTTATTCCAGATTAATATTTTTGCATTGTTATTTAGAGATAATAGAAATTAACTTACTATCAAAATAATTGAATTTTCAACTAAATTGATAAATCTTCAACAAAAAAAGGTTTAATTTTTAATTAAAAACTGTTGAACTCATCCAAAAAGATATTAATTTTACACAAGAGTTGACTTTTCAGTCAATAAGGATTTTTTTTAAATTGTTGAATTTCAAAGCCAAAAAGATGATTTTTTTACAAAACAGTGTAAACTTATTTTTAAACGGAATAGTTCATTTTGATCAATAACAATGGATTAATTACAATTCTTTTTTAATTGGAAACTTTTTAAATTATTAATTGAATTGGTTTATTTTAAGTCGCTTTATATTATTAATTTTTGCATTTTTATTTATAAATCCAAACTCAAAAGTCTTATTTACGAATTGACAATTTTAAAAATCGAACGGTGTAACAAAACAGTTTCATTTTCAACTAAAAAAAAAACAACGAAGTTTCAACCAAATCCTTAAATTTTTAACGAAGGAGATGAATTTTCATTTAAAATTATGAATCTTCAAAAAAAAAGGCTTACATTTTTTATTAAAAACTGTCGAACTCATCCAAACAGAAAAATTTTTCACAAAACACTTGAGTTTTCAGTTTTTTTTAAATTTAGAAAAATAATCGAATTAACACAAATCAATTTTCAACCCAAAAGTTTACTTTTCACCAAATTAAATTAATTTTCTATCAAATAATTGGTATTTTAACTAATAAAATGTACAGGATAAAGTTTTAACAAAAAATGTAATATTGCAATTTCCAGATAAAAATTGTGCTAAAAAATTTAATTGAACAAGAAAAAAACGAATTTTCAAGAAAATTGTTAAATTTTCATGGGAAAAGGTAAATTTTTTACCAAGAAGATTAATGTTCTATAAAAAAAAGGTTTTCCAACTTAACCAATATATACGATTAATTTTTTATCAATCATGTAATAGTTACATTTTCAGATAAAGATAAATAATTCATAACAGAAAAAATTAATTTTGAACAAAGTTGTTAAATTTTCAACCAATCAGATGAATTTTCGACCAAGAAAATTGATGATCTACAACAAAAGACAAAACTTAAACAAAATACATGAATTTTTAAAGAAATTCTTTCATTTTAAGGTCAAAAAGACGAACTATCTACAAAAAGTTGAATTTTTTAAGCAAAAAATATGAGTTTTCAATGAAAGAGTTAAACTTTCAACCAAATAGTTAAATTTTCAACCATAATTAAAAAACCTTGTTAAAAAAACGTTTTTTTTTACAAAGTAGTTCAACTCTTAGTCAAATAATCGACTTTCAAACCACAGAAGATGTACAGTTGATATTTTAACCAAACAATTGCATTTTTGACCAAAAATGATACATTTTCAACCAAAAAAATTAAATTTCTACTAAACAAGGTCAATTTCCAACAAAAGACATGAACTTTCAACGAAATTGTTTAATTTCAAAAAAAGAGTATTTCCACCCAAAAATTATGATTTTGATTTTTAACAAAAGTTGCATTTACATCAGAACGACTTTACAACCAAAACATATTTATAGTTTATAATTCAACCGAAAAATGTAATTTTTAATCAGAAAGTATAAATTTTCCATAAAAAAATTTAATTTCTGCAAAGAAGGACGACCTTTTAACAAAATAGTTATATTTGCAACAGAATTATTGATTTTTCAATCAAATAATTGAGTTAAATCAAGAGGCGCGCGATCTAATCAAATCATGAGAAACGCCAGCCCAGCATCGAAATCTGGAAATATTAAAATCTCAATCTCCTGAATTTATTTCAAAACAGTTAGCAGATAGATATATAAATAGGATCGCCGAAGTGCTCCGACCGGCATTCGTGCTACTTCGAGTTTTCAAATTCAGAAGAAGAGAAATGGGTTGCGCGCGTAACTCAGTCATTTACAGCGTCTCCTACTAGATTCACACGGACATAGCCCTGTCATTGGATTGGACCACATCTCGTTTCAGATCTGGGATCACTGAGCAGGTGTGCTGTTCCCTTTGCAACAGTTGCTCACGACAGTGATCCCAGATCTGAAACGAGATGCGGTCCAATACTATGACAGGGCTATGTCCGTGTGAATATAGTAGGAGACGCTGTAAATGACTGAGTTGCGCG
>NC_046661.1:47531782-47536715 GCF_010883055.1 Belonocnema kinseyi | reverse complement strand
GCGCGCAACTCAGTCACTTACAGCGTCTCCTACTATATTCACACGGACATAGCCCTGTCATAGTATTGGACCGCATCTCGTTTCAGATCTGGGATCACTGGCTCACGACTGAAGCCGTCCGTGCATGACGCGCACGAACGCATAGCGCCAACCAATGGCGTCCAAGGCTGCTTCTAGCCGTTCTGGCGGGCTACTTGCAAACGTACAAATTTATTACAAACGTTTATAGCATCAATACTTTTATTTTCGATAATTCAAAGTTTTTTACTGCCTACAAGATTTTCAATTATCGATTTTTCACTGTTACATGTAAATAAATACCCTTGTTTTATTCAGAACACTGATACGTAACTGTGAATAAAAAATATTATATATATATACACACATTTAAACAAGTCAATTATTTGAGATTATTCATCGTAAAAAAAATTATTGTTGGCCCTAAGAAGGGTCGATTAGAATAAAGTGAGAAATTGAATTGTAAATTCAGTTTTCAAAATTGATTTTGATATTTCCTCAGATTTAGTAGGTAATCTCATCAGAGGAGAGTACTTTATTTCAAATTTAAGACTATTTGAAAGAACTATTCGACAACCAGATATTGAATGAAATCAAATAAAATAATCACCGTCCACTGTATTATGATATCCCGCATCGACTCATCATTGGCCTCTGTTTTCTAAGTGGAATATGACTTACGGCCACTGGTCATTGATGGAAGAGTAGGTGGTTTTCTTTGGCTAATTGGCGCACTAACTCACAGTGGAATAAGATAAGAGAGACTACTTGAGACCTTTAAGTCACTTGATCTCTAATTGCCGACAGATATATATTTTTAAATTGTCATTTTACCATGTGCGTGTAGTTTTTACTGAATAGTAGCTCAGACATGGGTCCTAGTCCCACGTGGGTTTGCTTCATAAAAATAAGTGACGGATTGAAAGTGCGGTGTAGTAGCCAACAACCTGCGAGTTGTTCAGAAAATTGAAGTGAAGTAAACAAAAAAAAGGCAGCAAATTGAAACAACTTTTAGTGAACTCGATCGAAATGTCGACTTTTCACTACGTTATACCAACCCTATACCACAAATAAAAGGATATAATGAATTTGATAAATATTATTTGCAGGTTATGTAGCAAACTTGTAAATATAAATGATTATTCACATCAGTGCTTCCAATCTTGGAAATTTTTCGAACTGCGCTTGCGTCGCGCCGTCAACAGGATTGATTACCGTAGGCGCGCTGAATTTAAATAGTGTCTATATCCAAATGTGATATTTACAATAAATAAGGATTAGCAAACGCATTAACAGTAATTTCATAATGCTAAAATAAGATTTTAAAGTGACATATAAAAATTTAATTCGATTTTAATTAAAAAGACGTCATGAATTCAGAGAAAGAAAGCCTTTTTTTTAGCACAATGATTAATCTTGTCTATCGAATTTCTAATTTTTATTATTTTCTATTCACAACAATTCGACCTAAAATAAAATCAATAAAGTTACTAAAAATAAATGGAAAATTTTGTTTTTCACGGAGTCAAAATAAAAAACGTTTTTGTTATAAAATTACAATATTTTTTTATCTGTCACTCAAAAGTTCTATTTTAGGATTAATAAATTACTTTTAAAGTATTTCCCAATCATTATTTATTATAAATGTTATAAAAAAAATTTTTCTCGTAAGTCATTATATTGGTCCATAAACTTAATCTTCATGCTCACATTTATTAGGAGTGACGTAGGGTTGTTGCAAAAACGAAGGCAAGAGTGAGTATTTCTGAAGCCTCTCTACTTTTATTCAATTTAAAACAACTAAAGGTCACTGTAATATTTTAAAATATTAATACCAGCTAATTGGCTGAGCGGATCTTGATAGTTCTTTGAGAAGAATATGCTTCTGAAAGATTAACTCAATAATAATTAATTGCAAAAGTTTAATAATTCTACATTTAATATTTTTTAAAATAAAATTTTGTGAATAATTTGTAAGATTTTCATAACTTTTAAGAGTAGGTTGAAAAGTGGTTAGCTAAGTGATGAATTTTCACTTAAAATCAATAAAATCGCATTACATTTCCAATTATTAATTGACCAATGATTTTAAATAATGGTAATTTAAAGGTGGTGTAGACTTAAACCAATTTTTTAATACAAATTCTAAAATAAGTGAACCTTAACAACTAAGAAGAAAAATGAATAAATATTCATATCGTTTGTTGTTAATTTAGCGACATATTCTGTAAATCTTTAACTTACCAACTCGACTTCGAAAGTGGTTGGCTTGTGAATGGGCATTGGTGCTGTTCTTTTCAAGTGAGCTCTAGACGAACTCATTTAGGTCTCTACAGGCAATGATATTATAAACGTAGATGCGGTACGTGGTGTCAGAGTGGCGGAACTACACAGGGTGGACATGCTGGTGCTTACATCCATGGCTAACTTTATTGCTGCCCGAATTGCACAACAGCAGGGAAGAAGCCATTGTACAGGGGCATTTTCATATTTTGCGCCTTTAAAGTTGCATTCGGATCGGCCATTCGGTCAAGTCCGCGCATCTTCGGATCAAGTTTATCATAGTTTCCATGGTAACTTTCGAAACTTCAAATGGATACGAGTGTCAAAAAAATATAGGTTATGTTTGTAGTAATCACAAATAATAAAAGGATTTCATTAATAATGAAGTAAGACTTGTGGACTGAGAAGTAAACGTCAATTTTCTTCTGTGTTTAACGCTTATTTGCGACATAAAAAAGGTATGTTATGAATGGACAGGATTTGTTTTGCATAAAGTGAATAAAATATTAAATGAAAAAATTTTAAATTGACATTACCTACAATTACTTACAGCGATTTGGGTGAAAAGGTGAATCCGACCATATCTTCGAAATAATGACGGATCGGCCCGGCATGTTTATTATACTTTCGATTGATTATTCCTTAGCAAAGAAATGTTTTGTTGTTTTTAATATTTATTACTGGCATTGTCGACAGTAATAATTTAAAAATGTAAATAAAATTTAAATTATTAATTTAATTTAAAAAACAATCATTACTGATATCAATAACTGATTTCCATTGTTTTTTTCACAGATCGATCATGGATGAAATACACATCAGGAAATGCAGATTGACTTGACGCATTTCAGCTGGTTCATTTCAATCAACATTATTGGAAAATCGTTATCTCTATGCCTCATCCAAAAATTTGGTTTGATCGACCATTAAAATAAATTAGAGACTCGTTGGTGATAGGATTGTATTTGAAATAAATTTAAACAAAATAATTTAGCCCAGAATTTTTATTCCATTTTTTTTAGAAATTATTCTATTTTCTAAATTGCTATCTCTGGATCTAATATCCAAACTGGCATTTTATCAGCCTTTAGAATTTATTCTAATTCATTTTTATGATACTGGTGTATCAAAATGATATCTCGAGGTAATTTAACTTGCCTGAATTTTAATTGATGTATTTTGTAATTGTAATTGTAATTGTAATTGATGAATTTTAATTGATTTAGGGATTTTTTTATATTTTAGAAAATGTTTTCTCTGAGCCTCATCCGAAAATTTGGTTTGATTACCCACTAAAATAAATTAGAGACTCGTTGGTGATAGAATTGTATCTGAAATAAATCTAGACAAGATAATTTAGCCCAGAATTGTTATTCCATTCTTTTAAAAATCATTCTATTTTAAAAATTGCTATCTCTACGTCTGATTTTTAAATTGGTATTTGATCAGCCTCTAAAATTAATTCTAATTCAATTTGATAGTATAGGTGTATCAAAAAGATATCTCGAAGCAATTTAACCTGCCTGATTTTAATTAATAAGTTCTTTTAGGATTTTTTTATTTTAGAGGATGTTTTCTCTGGACCCCATTCCAAAATTTGGTTTGATCAACCGCTAATATAAATTAGAGGCTCGTTGATAATAGGAGTGTAGCAGAAATAAATACAGAAGCGATATTTGGGCTTGAATTTGTATTCAAATCTTTTCAGAAATTTGGTTATAATTATCTATTTTATCAGGAATAAATATTAAATTCATACATTACTGGTACCTCATCAGAAAATAAAAATCTTTTTGTGTAATTCAAATCTACACGGAATGTTGTTTTAGTGTATTTGATTGAGTTCTCCTTTAAGCTCAAATTATGCCGTTAGAAATAAAGACACCAATTCCGTAAATTTAAATTGAGATGTCATTTTTTTAGTTGGATGTTGTCCTATATTTATATTTCTAAAAAAATTGAAATAACAATTTTGGCCTAAAATAGTATGTCTAGATCTATTTCTGATACAATCTTGTCACCAACAAGTCTCTAATTTATTTTAGTGGTTGACCAAACAAACTTTTAGGATGAGGTCAGAGAAAACATTTTCTAAAGTACAAAATATCCCTAAATATTTTATCAATTAAAATTCAGGCAAGTTAAATAACCTCGAGATATCTTTTTGATACACCTATACCATCCGAATGACTTAGAATTAATTTTAGGCTGATCAATCGCCAGTCTTGGGATAAGGTCTAGAGATAACGGTTTTTCAATAATGTTTATTGAAATGAACCAGCTGAAATGCGTCAAATCTATCTGCATTTCCGGGTGTGTATTTCATCCATGATCGATCTGTGAAAAAAAGACAATGGAAATCAGTTATTAATTTCAGGAATAATGTGTACGAAACCACAAAACATTTCTTTGGTAAAGAATAATCAATCGAAAGTATAATAAACATGCCTGGCAGATCTTTCATTAGTTCGAGATTGTGGTCGGATTCACCTTTTTACCCAAATCGCTCTAAGTAATTGTAGGTAATGTCAATTTAAGATATTTGCATGTAATATTTTATTCACTTTATTCAAAACAAATCTTGTCGATTCATATCAGACTTTTTTTGCCGCAAATAAGCCCCAGCATGTCC
>NC_046661.1:47529323-47531682 GCF_010883055.1 Belonocnema kinseyi | reverse complement strand
AAAGAAGGAGCTCTTCTTAATATTTTGACACCAAAATCATGTCGATACACCTTACCGACTGCGAGTAAAGCCACCCACGCTTTAACTTGACAGACTGTATACGATTTTAATTGTTTTAAAATAATATTTCAAGTATTAAAAGACGTTTATTTAGAATCCTGAAATTTTATACCATTTGAATTTGTAACTAAATAATTTGAAATATTTTAATCTAAAATTATCGAACACTTTCAATTAAAAAATTCTGATGGCATATTTAGATAGCTTTAAATTTGAAATTATTCAATATGATGAAGACTACAAATTTAAAATGTCTCAAGTATTTAGGTTTCAAATATTTTGAAATCGCAGTTCTGGAAACTAAATAGCACTTATTCCTTTATTAAGAAATCACAACCAAAATTGTTTAAAAAAAGTTTTCAAAAGAGTTTTAGAAACCTTCAAAAAGGTCAGAGGTCTCAATAGTTCAATATATATGATAGAACCTCTAGAAATTTGAAATTAGTCTACTTTTACATGTTTAAGCTACAATTATTACATTTGAGAAGTTATAAATTACAATCGTGAAAAATAAACAAAAGGTTTTAATTCATTTATATTTGAAACGAAAAATCTTTGTATACTTTAATCTAAATGTAGCTGAAAACATTGGATTTGAAATGCGTTGAATTCAAGGTATATTTCAAAAAGAAAACTGAAGGCAGAGGATCGCCTTTCAAAAGAAACAAAAGAACCTAACTCGCTGGACTGCAAATGTGCAAGGAAAATGTTGTATTTTCGAATTTTAAAATTAAAAATTTAAACTTTTTCCCGTTGTAACAATTTCGAATCCCAGAATGTTATTTTTGACCTAACCTATAACATATAACCAAAATTCCGAAACTTCAAGCAATAAGCCTGTATTCTGTAAATGCCGCAATTTTAACACTAAAATTCAAGTTCTTAAACTGAAGGCATACAAACTTGCAAACTTTACATTTAATTTTGTGTAAATTGTATTTCTATCATAAAAGAGGATAAATAGTTTTTAAATTAGTTTTTAAATTTTCTGAAGTTTACCTTTTTTACATACCTACCCAGTGGGCACAAAGTTTGGCGATGTCTTTACGACATTGTTACGACATCTTTACGACAACTTTACGATATCCTATGTCCATGTCGTTAAGGTGTCTTTACGATATCATAAATAAGTTGTATGATCTGACGATGTCTTTACGATATCGCAAAGACACCGCAACGACATGGGCACAAGCTGTCGTAAAGTTGTCGCAAAGATGCCGTAACGATGTCGTAAATACGTCGCCAAATTTCGTGCCGACTGGGTAGATGTCAAAAAAGCCTTTTTCTTAATAATATTGTACAAAAAAAATGGACAAGATCGAGCGGCGAAATTATAATTAGAGAAAATTTTCTGTACTTCTATAGGGACGGCTGAAATATCCCGAAAAAAAAATTCCCGATTCAGTAAAACTCTCTCTGTACCGAATAACAAAATTTAAAAACTAATAAAATTCCAGAACAGTTTATACTATTACTGAATGTGAAAATTTCCAAATAATAAAATTTCCCAAATAAAATTGTTTCGTAATCAATATTATTGATTTAAAATACGATAATAAAATATTTTTATCAAATAAATGTTTGTTTAATATTAAAATTGTTAAAAATTATTGTTTGAATTTAAAATTAAAATAATTATACAAAAATTGAATACACCAAATAATATAAAAAAACAAGTGTGTCTCAAACGGAAAAAAATCTCCCTGAATTTCCTTCAAAACGAATAATATCTTCCAAACAAACTTTACATGATTCAATTTAGCATTAATTTATCTCAAAGTTGCTTTTTATTTGTTTTAATTGACATTTCGATTTTTCGGAAGAACTTTTGGAATTTAAAAAATACTGTGTAAATTTTCAACCAAAATATCTCACCCAGAAATATATTTTGTTTTAATTATTGTTATTTTAAATTTAAACAATAATCTTCAAAAACTTTAAACATTAAGAAATTTGTTTCTTTTTTATAAATGTTTACTGTTTCAATTAAAAAATATATTTGTCAAATAAAAATGTTTTCAGCACTTGTTTACCTCGAAATTTCTCTCTATAAGAGATTTTTGTAAATTAAAAATTTGATTTTTTGAGAAATTTTTTTTTTATAATTAAAAAAAATGCTACGTACCTAGAATCTGGATCAAGCTTCAGATCTAAAAAAATGGAGTGATACATACATGTCAAACTTTTCTTACCTCAAAAAATCTTTCTACTGGTTTAATGTCGTATTTTACGATTAATGAGAAAACAAGAATTCGACTTCGTAGTAAGGTGAGGGCAGCACCTCGATAGGGCAGAAAAT
>NC_046661.1:47527714-47529223 GCF_010883055.1 Belonocnema kinseyi | reverse complement strand
GAAAGAGGGAGCTCTTCTTAATATTTTGACACCAAAATCATGTCGATACACCTTACCGACTGCGAGTAAAGCCACCCACGCTTTCACTTGACAGACTGTAACTTCAAATAAATTGAAGAGCAGAACTATTAAAAATTAGGAGTTTTCGAGAGAACTGAACAAATGTTTAGTTTAAAAAGCTATTTAAGAAGGTTCTTTTTCAAGTTTTATTTATTCTTCGATAATATGTCACTGTCCACAAATTATTTTTTTGTAAGAAAATAACGCATGATTTTTGTGAAAATTAACAAATATATATTAAAGGTTCACTCAAGGTTATTTTTGAACAGATTTCGTTCTTTCACTCAGGGATTGTGTTTTTCATAGAAAACATTGAAATGTGGTCTTTTCACGTTTACAAAAATTATAATTGAAGGTCACTCAAGGTAATTTTCCGTGCAAACTATTGATCATAAAGAATATTTGTCAAACAATAGCACGGATTTCTTCGCCCAAGTACTAGGCAGTCTGATAAGTACCTGAAAATTCTAAGAGATGGCATTAGTATTTACTAATGTGAACCATTTTCGTCGAGCTTGATCCTTCAAATGACGCCTGTCAAAACTTCAGCCATTTATGTTTACGCATTTACAAGTTACAGCACTGAGAAGCGACTAACCTCCGAGTTTTTTTTAGTATGGAAAAATCTGAGTTTCGAGTTTTGATCAAACACTACTATCTTCGCAAGAAAACGATATCCGAGACCGAGGCCAAGCTGGATAAGTATTACCCGGACTCTGCACCGTCGATTGGAACGATTCATAAGTGGTTAACCGAGTTTCGTTGTGGCCGTACGACCACAGTTGATGCTGAACGATCTGGGCGCCCAAAAGAGGTCACCCACTACACCAGAAAATGTCGAAAAAATCCATGATATGATGTTGAATGATCCCAAAGTGAAATTGAGAGAGGTAGCAAATGATGTAGGCATATCATTGGCACGTGTGGGCAATATCGTGCATTCAGTTTTGGGCATGAAGAAGCTCTGCGCGCGATGTGTGCCGCGTTTGCTCACAGTGGACCAAAATGAATTCGTGTGACAACTTCCCAGCAGAATTTGGCATTATTTTCGCGCAAGCCGACCGAGTTTTTGCGCCAATTCATAACCATGGATGAAACCTGGATCCACTACTACACTTCTGAGTCAACGAAACAGGCAAAACAGTGGGTTCCACCGGGCCAAAGTGCTCCGAAGCGTCCAAAAACGCAACAATGGGTCGGAAAGGTTATGGCCTCCGTATTTTGGGATGCACATGGCATAAAATTCGTGGGCTATCTTGAAAAAGGTAAAACCATAACCGGAGCATACTATTCATCATTATTAGACCGATTGAAAATCGAAATCGCCAAAAAACGACCGCATTTGACGAAGAAAAAACCGCTTTATCATCACGACAATGCGCCTGTTCATTCATGCTTAGTTGCACAAGCAAAATTGCATGAAATCGGCTACGAATTGGTTCCTCAGCC
>NC_046661.1:47525880-47527614 GCF_010883055.1 Belonocnema kinseyi | reverse complement strand
GTTAGAAAATCGTTGGACTCGCTGTATCGACCTAAAAGGAGAGTGTGTTGAAAAATAAAACCGACTTTGGCCAAAAAAACGTCTCCGTGTTTCATTTTTCAGTGACTTATCAGACTGCCTAGTACAAACGTAAATTGGACTGTTGTAAAAACAACTGGAATAATGTAGACGAAAGCCAAATTTATTAAAGAAAACAAAGTTTTGTCGACCTATAAATACTAATTTTATTCCCTAAAAGATTTTAAAAAATCTTTTCGACTCACTTTTATTGCAACAATTTAATTGAAGAAAAATATTGTTCATAAAAATAAATATTGTACAATTTTTACATACAATCCTTAAAATAAAAAATCTCTGGGTCAAAGCACAATCCAATCCGACTGTTCTTTCGAAAGTAATCCGCAGACGACCGTAACAACAATGAAAACGGCGACGCCGGAGAGACAGACACCAACGTAAAAACTTGTTTTTCTGACTGAAGGGGCCTCAAAACATCGACATTTCATGAAATTAGCGAAAGTAATTTTTCGCATAAGACTCTGTTCATTATGCATGACAATGTGATAAAATAATCACGGGGCCTTGAAAAAGTAGCGTTTTTCGCCTCTTGACTTTTTTCCATATTAAGCTTTTTTTGGCTTCAAATGTGCATTTTCGTTTAGTTTTTTGGATGTTGGAAGACATTTGACTTTGGTAAGTTTGATTTTATCAAAAAAAGTTATAAGGATAAATTGTTTGTAATTTTTGGTACCATAAATGGTTGGGGATAGAATTTTCAAATATTGAAAAAGCCCCAACTTTTTGGATTTTTATCAAAAATGCCTGTTTAACGAACTCGATCTTTCTTTTTCGCCCCCAAACCGTGTGTCAAACCCCAGTCCAATCCAATCAATCTTTCGAAAGTTGTCCGGTATACAGACAACAACAACGACGACGACGACGCCGGACAGACAGGCTGACCCCGACATTTGATGAAATCCGAAAAAGTCATTTTTCGCAGAAAATTAATACCTTCTCATTTTGGATGAGAATGTAAAAATTATCAACAAGATTTGTAGAAAATCTTTCAAGGAATAAAATGATTGTCCCGTAAGTTAGAACCAAAAAATTACTATTTCGAAAAAATGAAAGTTGTTCTAAATATCAGTCTAGACTCGCGTCCGGGAAAATCGGGAGATGAAATTGAATTTGAAAATTGAACTGCAGTTCGAGTAATAAAAATTTAACAGTGATTGATTTTACAATACGATTCTGGATCTGTTCAAAATGGTGTAACTGACATATTTTAACGTTTAAATCTATTTATTTATTTGAGAAATAAGAAAGCCCAACAGTTCAAAGGACCTATTAGAGGGCTACAAATACGTACAATGTACAGTAATAGAAATATAAACACGTGAGCACGCAGGTAGGATTTTACATTTTGTTCGTGTGTTCAAAAAATGCATGCAAAATATGTAAGAATTTTTCTGAAGACAAGTAAAATCAATCAATATTCTTATTAATTAATATGACTTTGTTTGCAGAATTACACATATTGAAAATCAGTGGGGTATTATTCCTAGAATTTGAGAAGTAAAACATAGTCGAGTTTCTAGAGTTAAACTCCGGTACATTTATTGGTATACAGTTTGTCAAGTGAAAGCGTGGGTGGCTTTACTCGCAGTCGGTAAGGTGTATCGACATGATTTTGGTGTCAAAATATTAAGAAGAGCTCCCTCTTTCATGCTTTTT
>NC_046661.1:47503392-47525780 GCF_010883055.1 Belonocnema kinseyi | reverse complement strand
ACTAACAGAAAAGCATTTTGCTTGACACCTTGACAAATGTAATTCCATGTAGAAACATGCGTTTAAATAAAATATTTTACCAAAAAAGTTACCCACGCTTTAGCTTGACAGACTGTACATGCTAGTAATGATGAACTATCGATTAGTCCTCGGATAATTTTAAACAATGTTTGAATGCTTGTGAATGTGCATCTATCTTCAACAGCCCATATATGGAATCTATTACGTAGCGCTTAGTGATCAGATCCCCGTACAGGGTTAGTTTTGTCCTCCTTAAAAGCTAGGTATTTAAGGAAACGTCTTTAACAGCTTTCAATAGCAGCTATATGCTTTTTTGCATGTGGGGACCATATGATAGACGTATATTCAAGTTTGGATCTATCCAGTGAGAAAAATAGTATCATTAGCGGTTTTGTGGTTTTAAAAGGTCTGCATGCTCTCATAAGAAAGCCAAGAGTTCTATTTGCACTAGTAACTAATTCGCCTATGTAGTCATTAAAGGTCATACGGCTATCTAATAAAATACTTAGATCTCTATATACCTCAACCCTTTCCAGTTTAATGCCGCCAATGGAGTATTTATAAAGCAGTAATATATTTTTATTTGAGGACGATAAAGTTTTGCACTTTAAAGGATTTAGATTCAAATTGTTCAATTTACGCCAATTGCTGAACAAATTTAAATTAGCTCGAAGATTTAAGTAAGAATTGAGATTAGCAATTGGCAAATACATTTTGAGGTCATCTGCATAAAGTAGGTGATTACTATTCAAAGCAAATGGTACATCGTTCATAAATATAAGCAAAAGTAGTGGTCCCAAATTGGAACCTTGAGGGACTCGAGATGAAGGAACAAACGGAAGAGAGGAATAACCGCCATATTGAACCATATGATGCCTATCAGCAAGTAACGATGTTATAAGGAGTAAGAGTTTGTGGGGAATTTCCATTTTACGAAGTTTATCAAGTAATAGAGCAATGCCAACTTTGTCAAAAGCTTTAGAAGTATCTGTGAAAACAACATCAACCTGATCATACTGGACAAGGAAGTCCTTTATATTCTGCGTAAATACAAGTAGATTGGAAGTGGTAGATCTCCAGGGAATAAAGCCATACTCAAATGTTGATATATTTTGTGCAATAAGGGTATATGTTATATCGTACAGGCGACAACTAATTTAATTCGAAAGCCTTAGTAGTGACATTAGTGTAAACGTTCGAATCAATAGCTTCTTAAATGAACGCCTTTATACAATATCAACATATTTTCGAAGTATTATTTCAGTATAAAGTATTCCATTTTCAATCTATTTAGTTTGGAAATTTAAAAAAAAAACAGAGCAATTTTCAATAGTAAGCAATTTTAAACTAAATTTTCACAATTTCAGAGTGATAAATTTAAACTTTGACTGTTGCAATTATAATTTTTTTTTATTTTTGTCACGAAGGTAAAAGTATTTCATTTTGATTCTTAAAGAGTAGTTAAACAATCATTATTTTAGAAAAAAAAATCAAATAAGCTGGAGGTTTCTGAGTGTTTGGAAGAAAAGAGAAAAATTTAGAGCTTCTCACGACTTTTGAAATATTAAAATTAAAATTTCTGGGAAGATTTAAAATGATTTTTTATTTCGAAAAAGCACATAACTCAAAGAGAATGTTTAAAAATATTTCAAAACATTTGAAAAGATTTACAAGATTAGAAAAAAATCTGCAAGCTCTTGAGACAATTTTGCGTGCTGGATTTTCCAAAAATGTTATGAAGAATGGGAATCAGTCTAAAAGATATTTAAAAGTTTCGAAAAATTTCCAAAATAATTTGAAAAGGTTTGAAATTATTTACAAGGAAATTGATACTTTTGATGATTTTAAAATTAAATGTTGACTTTTTATTTTGAAAAATTAAATAATTTTAATAGAAGGTCTAAAAATATGAGACCACTGAAAAAATCCCGACAGGGATGACTGAACAATCCCCAAAAATGAAAACTCCGGCTCCTAAATAATAATTTTATAAAAATAGTATTAAAAATACATTAAAGAACGCGTGCGCTTTGAAAGAAAAAAATGTTCTGCCTAAATTTTCTTGGTACCTACCTAATAACATTTTTTAAACAAACTTTGCAGGATTCAATTCAACAACCATTTATATCGAAATTTATTTGTTTTTTTTTTATTATTAAGAAATTCGATTTTTCAGAACTTTCTTGTATTTTTTTAAAATACTATGCAAATTTTCCAAAGGCATTTTTTATGCAGAAATATGTTTTCGATTATTGTATTTTCAATAAATAAATAATATTTAATAAACAATTTTCGAATTGATTAAATTCAGGAATTTTCTAGTTCGGATATTTTATAATTCAGCCAGTTTGTTTGGGAATTTTTCAAATTCGGTGATATCTTATTGTCCGGAATTTTATTTATTTTATTTTTCGTGAATTTTTCAATTTGACTCTTATATTTCGGGACTTTTATAATTTCGGAAATTTTATTATTTGCTTATTTTACAGTGTCGGGATTTTTATTTTTCGGTATTTTTCAGTCGCTTTTCCAGAAAAATAAAATTCCCCTATCACTTTGAAAATTCAGAAATTATAATATTGTCGAAATATAAAAGTCCCGGAATGGAAATTTCTCGAAAATTTATATATTTACCGAATTTGAGACTTCCCGACAGAAAATTTCCGACTTAGACACTAACCGGGCTAGACAACTGCCTCATTTGAGAAATTAAAAAAATAATTTCTTAACAGATATTTTTTTAATAGAATAATTAAATATTTGTACCAAAGATAAAACTTTTTTAATGTTTAAAGTTTCTATACATTATTTTAAAAATTTAAAATAACAATAATTGAACACATGTATTTTTGGATAATAAATGTTGTTTGAAAATGTATATTGTATTTTTGTATATTACAAAAAACGCTCGAAAAAATAAAATTATTATTTTAAAAAATTAAAATAAAATTCGCGTAAAATCAGTCTGAATTGAATCCTGAAAAGTTTGTTTCATTTTAAGCTCACGTGTTTTTAAATTTTCTTAATGTTTTGTTAATTTCTGCAATTCAGGGATTTTCTAGTTTGTATATTTTATAATTAGACAGGATTCGGTCGGGCATTTTATTATTCGAGAATTTTTAAAGTCGATAATATTGTAAACTGTCCAGAATTTCATTATTCTACAATTTTTAAATTTGGGATTTTCAGATTTCAGTATTTCATTATACGGGATTTTTCAGTCGTCCCAAAAATGTTTCAAAAATTGTAAAAGATTTATAAAGAACAATTTTCCTATCACTTGGAATTATAATTATATTTTTATAAAACGTTAGAATATATAATAATTAAGAAATTGGGAAATACATACGAGAACTTCATCAGAAGAATAGTCTACAAAAATACATAGAAATTGCAGACCACAAAAATAAAAAATAAATAATTTTAAAAAACTATTTATAGACAAAATATGGAGTGTAAATTATAAGAAATAATTTTAGAATCAGTGGGAAACATATGAAACCGTAATATAAATTACTCATCGACTTTTATTTGTGGTATTTATTAAAATAACCATGCTTTGCAAAGTTATAAATGTACAAATTTTTTAATTGGCAATTTACTTTTAATCCAAATGATTCTTGTCCGAGCTTAGTTACCGGCAGTTCGGCTCGAGGGTCCTACTGAGAGTTGCTTAAAGCGCTCCAAGTGGCTGTTGGCAAAATACATCAATGGGACTTCTTTGACGCTATCTACGGGTGGCGGTGTGTGGAGGGGAAGTGAAATTTTTCACTGGGCGCGTTGTCTATATTTATGGCGGGAAACTAAGCCCACACCGCATATACGTTTATAACTTTTTTGCTACAGGTATCTATTAAAGCTCAAGTTCGTAGGGACATTAACTTTCATTCGAGCCGCAACATCAGTGAACCCCTAGTTTTTTCTGTGTACATGACTTGGACTGGAGGACTATTTAAACCAAAAGTTTACATTGTTATACGGTTGTGCTGAATCGATGCAACGCGCTGCATCGGTCGGCTGTTAAAGATATGTTTTCTTGAGAAGAGATAATGGAAATCTGACAAACAATTATACTAGCCAAATATCTTTGGGCCATGTAAATTTGTGACGAAGCCGCATTCGGTTACCTTCGGAGATTTCCGGATGCCTGTATTCGTTCCAGCGTGGAAGCGTCCCTTTATTTCAGTTCGCAGTCGGAAAGAGACAAATAAATATATATAATATAACCAATACATATTTTAAATTGTAATAATATAAATTTATTGAAATTATAGACTTATAATGGTCGTTGAGAATAAAATTTAGTGCGAAATAAGTAGGAAATATCAAAGTAAACATGAAAAATATAATCTGTACATTATTTTGCAATATCTGAATACACAGTACCAGCCCGACGTACAGAAATACATATAATATACATGTGATTTAATAGTGTTGAATACAGTGTGGAACAGTTTACATTTATAACAAAATCGAGTGCGAAGCACTAGATATGTGGTGAGAATTCGTTCGTTAAAGCGTGTTATGTTATTCTTATAAGTTATGACTGATTCTCGCTAAATTTATTTTAAAATTCTTTGAGAATATTTCATCATGTTTACTTACAATCTAAAGAATTATTCTGTTGAAATAAATACCGTTGTTATACATTTAAGAAGTAATAAAAAAATTTGGTAACTGTAATAAAAATATTTATCAAATTCAATAATGAAGTTAAGTTATACTGACCATTACTGGGACAACGTAAAAAGTATGAGCCCTACTGAGACAATACTAAATATCGTTGAGTATCTTTTCTATTCCAAAAATAAATTATAAAATTAAAAATGTTCTATTGTTTTTGAAGTTCTTTCAACTTTGTTGCCACTATTTATTTTTAGCCTGAAAAGCTATAAATTTAGTAAAAAATAAGCAAAAATATTCCTCAAAATGTGTGAATGAACTGCTACAAAATTTGCCATTTTTTTATTTCAGAACTTTCCGCATAACTTTTGCAGCATTGTATTATTGAAATTTCCTACACTAAAAATAGGAATGTTTTTGTAAATGTTTAATACATTTAAGAATAAAATTCATAACTGTATTAGTAATTTTATTTGATAACTTATAAATATTATAATGTCCCGCTGTTTTACATATTTTTGGGGAAGTTGCCTATACCGGGACGAGCTGTCGCTGATTGTCTCAGTTTCGCAAACTTGAATGTGAGTTGCGAAATTGCGCTTCCATTACTCAGACGGTCACTTTCATCGGGTTTTTGATTAAATTTCGCAGTATTATTTTAGTGACATATATTACAAATATCATTTATAAAGCACAGCCTTGCCGTTTACTTGATTATTTATTCTAAAAAAGTTGTTCAAAGTTGTCTTTTGAAACCTCCAATTCTAACCTCAAAGTTTCCCAACTGCTTAGGTAAGTAATGTAATATAGTATCTAGTAAATTTAATTTTTCAACAAAAATTAGTAAGTATGCATTGAAATTAAATATTGTAGATTTACATGAAATATTAATAAGATTAATATTATCTATTTACTTTTTAAGACAAATTTAGTCAGTTTTTTATTCACATTTGAACTATTTTCTTGAAAATTCGTCCTTTTGGTTCGAAAACGTTTCTTTTTATTAATGATAAATTTAATCTTTCTTGAGTAAAAATGCCACTGTGGTTGAAAATTAATCCGTTTAGGTTGATGTTTCAGCAGTTTCATTGGAAATTCGTTTTTTTTTTTAAATTATTTCGTCTTCTTTTAATATGTAATTAAAATCTTTTTTGGTTAAAATATCAACTGTTATATTTTTTTTATAAGAATTTAAATTTTTTGTTTAATCTAATACTTCAATTTCCTAAAAAATGCTTGAATTTTTAAATAAAAAAGACTAATTTTCTACCAAAAAAGATAAATTCTCATCAAAGAATATAATAGTTGATATTTCAAACGAAAAATGTTTGAATTATAAATTAAACATGACATGATTTTTTTAACGAATAAGATTTTTGATTCAAAAAATAAAAATATTTTAACCAAATTTATGAATTTTCTACCTGAATAATATCATTTTAAAGAAAATAGTTGCATTAAAAAAAATTTAATTTATAACTAAAATTACAAATTTTTGAACCAAAAAGACGAACTTTCAACAAAATAGTTGAAATATTTATCAAAACAGATGTTTTCATTTTTGAGGCTAGAATTAGAGGTTTCAATAAATTACTTTAAACCACTTTTTTAGAATAAATAATTAAACGGTTATCACTATCCACTCTTGCTTTTTAATGTATTTTGTAATATATGATAAGTAAATTGTGCCATTTTATTTTGATAAACCCCATTAGATTTCCCTTGTCCCAGTGTTGGCTTCTTTGGTGTCCCACTTAAGGATATGTCCCAAAATTTGTGTCTCACTAATGGGCGATCTGACTAGCTTTAAAAATATCCATTTATATTAATTTACTATAAAATTACTAATGTATTTTTTCTTCTAATCGGTCAAATAATGTCTTAGTCACTTATTATAACGGTTTTTGACTAAAAAGTTCCAATTCCCCATTGTAAAATTGTGTTTATGTGGGTTAGCTTTTCCGTCCCAGTAATGGTCAGTTCACCTTAGTTACTTTATCTGTAAACATTTTTTATTTAGATAAATAGTATTTAATATAACAAATAATACCATTTGTCAGCATTGCAAATAACTTTGTTAGTTATGAATTTGTTTCATGGTAACAAAGTAAGTTTATTATTCAAGTAAATAGTTTTTGTTTTGAAAATAACGAAGTTGGCATTGTTATTTGAACCAAGACTTATTTGTCAATTGAATCATGCCGTTTGATAAAAGAACATTGTTTTCAGTAACCAATTTTTAGGTTGTTAAAGTAACAAGGCCTTTTTTTGTGGAGTTGTCGATTTCTTGACGTTTAATTTTGAAAGGCCCGCGCACAAATGTGTGGGAAACACAAAGACCGAGCGCGTAGCGAAAGGTAAATAGATTATCGAGCGCGAAGCGCTTTATAAGAATGTTCCCGTCAGGCAGGCAGACTTTTTTCTTTACAAACGCCATTCCACTCTTAAAATACGTGGAGAATGGGAGTTTTCGGTAGAAGAGAAAACGTAACAATTATAGAGAAATTGATACCAGCGGAAAAAGTTTTAAATGGTTTATTTTTGTGATGAATGATAATGAGAGTCTCTTTGTAAAATGATATCCACCTACGAACTCTATATTCTCGGACGGATGGAAATAGTTCATCGAGACTCCACTTTCCATTATCTCCGGTTGCCCCCTTCCCCCACGACGAAATCATACTGCTCATTCCATTACTTTCGAGTTCATTCAAATTTCTAGAGTTCTACTTTCATCAGAGCTTATTGAATATTGTTTCCATATAGAGGATGCTTTCAAAGGATGAACATTTTCGAACATCATTCTTTGATGTATCTTAACATAAATCCATGTCAGGAGACCAAGAAAGAGGTTTTTAAATATTCTCCATTTGTACGCCATAATACTCTTTTAATGATAAACCAAAGATGAGTTCAGCTACTGTCATAAAACTTGTACCAATTAAAGTCCTAATTCATCACCATTATTGATTGAGTATAGAGCCGAAGAAGATGCGACAAAAATGGTTTTCTCTACATAATATTTTTTTTTCATAATTGTTTCATTTCTGAAGATCTGCAGACATTATTTTAATTGAAAAGGGTTGAAGTTATAGTATTCACTACCGGGGCAATGATACAAATTTAATACGAAATATTTGACATTTTAAAGAATATTCATCGCAGTATTAGCAGTACAATATGAAAAAATGATTTTGAATCAAAAGTGCACACTTTCGGCATTTCGGCTTGTTAGAGATGTTGGGAGTTATATACTGTTGCTGTAAATTTGGTATACTATTTAAATTTGAATCAATAAGATCTTCTTTTGACCGAACGCAAAAGTGCGCACTTTTGATTCAACAATATTTTTTAGTTTAATAGCAGACACTATAAACAAATTATTTTAGGCGCATGGTGATATTTATTGGATGCAATTGGGCAGAATGTTTATAGCTATATTCATACAAAAATGTTCATGTTTAAGAATTTTTAAAGTTTTTAATTTTTCGTTCATATTTCCTCTAAATGAATTTATACAAAAAAAACAACAAAATTATACATTTTCCTAACTTTTAGCAATATTTTAAGCACTTAATTCACTAGGCAAATCGAATGAGATACTTACAAGGTTTCTGTGATCAATAAAAGTATGATATTTACAGATTTATCAATCTCTAGTATTATAGTGATTAATACAGTATTACATTTATTCTTCTGGATGAGGTAAAGCCATTCAAATATACAATGAACGTGTCTGAACTACATTGTAGTTGTAAAAAAAAAAAAATATTCTTATATAAAACATTTTTTCGCTTGCAAGTTTGAATGCGCCCCCATTTCTGCAATGATTTCCAAAAATACCTTTAACGGCAAAAAATCGAAAAATGCGTTTTTTATATCGTTGGAATCGTGAAGAAAGGATGCACCTGATTATTAAAATAATTTTTCCAAATTGTTAATAACTTTTAAAATAATTATTGCTACATTTTGGGAAAACGCCGTTGACTGCAGAATGTGACGCGTCGTGGTTGGGAAGAGAGCCGTAACTGATCGTTCATTGCAGACTCGAATCATGGAAGCTGAATACGTCACAGAAAAATTTGAGAAAAAGACCGCAACGGGCAGTTATGGACTTTACTAAACTATCGGGCGGTGATATGGAGCCTTCGCGATGAGGTCCGTACGCGCCTACGGCGTTCTCCGGACTATTTTTTTGTGCGAAAGTGAAAATTTTATATGCAACTTAGTCTAGAACAACAAAAGAACTGGAGAAAATGAATTAGAATCCGCAATACAGGCGAATAAAGATTCGAAAGGTTTCCGTCGATTTTCTCGGCTCCGTTCATTTTGCAGTTAACGGGGTTTTCTCAAATCACGGCAGATTTATGCATAGAGCTTCTCAAATTATGCATCAAAATGTCGACAACTGTAATTTGATTAATGTTGATGCTCTTTATCAAAGATCCTTCGGCTTTAACGGACACATTCGCATCACGCATCTCCTGCGTCCCACTATGTTTATTCCGAAATGCGAACTTTTCTACATATCAAATGTATTTTATATTTATTTCTACACCTTGGCCCAAAACTGCATATTCTGATATTGGAAAATAAAGAACAAATTTTATTTTCTGTTATCACTTTAATATTTGGTGGAATCCACGACAATTGATCACGGAAAAAATTTCGTGTCAAAATGGGATTTGGAAAACCCGTTTTTAATTTTTATTAATTTCGTCAAACTTCATAAAAAGAAGTTTTGATTTGTTTTTAAATTTATCTCAAGACAAATAAATTAAAACGTTGAGGAGTGAAATAGGTCAATTAGAACCCAAGGTCGGATTTCTTCACTACCAGACAATCAATGTTCTTCATTTTACAATAGTATTTGCTTGTTTTAAATGTTATTTTTAAAAATTTAAGCCAAAAAATGCATCCTAGCGTGAAGTGATTGTGAGACCATTTTTAGAACTAATTTAAACGAAAAATTTTGTGAAAAAAATTTTATTGTAGTTTGTGTCGTTTTCACGAAATGCTAATTTTTTCTTTTTAATCCTATTTTTTACGATTGATAGAAAATCTACTTGTCTTATCTGAAAAATATTAATAACAAACTTTAATATCCTTTTTGGGTGAATAACTTTTGTGAATCCATTTTTTGCATAGCTTGTGTCATTTGGCCCAAAAATTATTTTTTTTTTATTTTTAACTTTATTTTTGAAAATTAAAAAAACATTAAGCGTTCGATGAAAAAATGATAAATGCCAAAGTTATAGATCATTTTTGGGTAAACCACTTTTGTCTTCTAATTTTTTTTAGTATCTTGCGTCGTTTTTCTATAAATCTAATTTTTTAAATTTTAATATCACTTTTCACGATTAAAATAAAAACAACGTATCCTATCAAAAAACGATTTTTAACAAATTTTTAGCTCTCGTTTGGATGAATAACTTTTTCCTACTTTTTTTTTTGTAGAGTGCACCGTTTCACCAAAAATTTATTTTTTCCCTTTTATTATTGTTTTTTACACACAAGGAAAACTAAGTGACCTATCGAAAATTAATGAAGAACAACCATATTTTTCTCCTATCTTCCACAGTTTGACCGAAAAATTAAGTTTTTTATTATTTTTTGTGTAATTAAAATTTTATTTGCCGATTGTTGAAGAAAATTCAAAAAGTTAATCGTAAGGATAAATTGTTCGATTTTCCGACTACTACGAATTTCTGTACACAGAGTTTTGAAATCTAAAAAACTGTTTAAAAATGTGAAAAATGCTCTTTTTGAATTATCATCCAAAATAGAGGGCTAACGAACTTAACCTTTAGTTTCCTACACTAAAAGAGTGTAATAAAGGACAATCTATCATATTAATTCTTCCAAAAGTTATCATGTTCACAGATAGGCATACATACACATATGCATACAGAAATACATACAGTGTACATACATACATGCATGCAGACAATCATATATATAAACATACAGACATATATACAGACATGCAGGCATACCCATTCGTAAGAATCTGTTTTTCGATTTCGAAAGGTCTCAAAACATGGACATTTGCAAAAAAAAGGGAGGGGGTCAAATTTTACAAAAATCCAATACCTTCACCGATTTGAAAGTAAAAATCATTATATAAAATCGAAAGTGTAATAAAATTTTAGAATATGCAATAAAATAAAAGTAGGTGAAAATTGTCTGATTTATCAAGTTTCTTCCATGCCTGCTTTACGCGGGTCCAGATGCCATCATAAATTACTGCTTTTGGTTTAGAGAAATTATATGAATGTAGAACCACTCTTTTTGTTTAAGGGATTATTTTGTTTTGTGAAGAGTCACAAAATTCTGAGGAATTTCGATTCCTGAAGCGTTTATGTAGATTCATAAGTTTTCTCTTAACATTAGCTCCACTCGATCATCAAGTGATCAATCCTAAGAATTTCGGAACCTGCAGAAAACACAAACATTTTCTCGGATATTTATTATGGTTTCCCTTCAAATTATTGAGGTAATATTTTGGCACCTAAATAATTATTTTCCTCGGAAAAGCTAAGATTATATTGAAAATTTAGAATCAATCTTCTTTTATTAAAGAAAAAACTTATTTGGAAGCGAAGTTTTCCAAGAGCCTTGAATTTCGATATTCACAGTGAAACAAAAAACTATTTGAATATCGATAAAACAAACTTTGTAAGAATACAAATTTGAAAGTATGCATATTGATTTTATACATACAGTATTGATTTGTATTCATATTTGTAAGCAATACAAAATACATTTTAGCTGTTTAAAGTATATTCTAAAGTATTCTCAGTCGTGCACTTAAGATTTGAAGATTCTAAAACATGTAATCTGCATACATCTCTAAAATTGAAAGAACATTTAATAAATATAAAAGATATAGTTATTATATACGGTAAGAAAGATTTTCTACGTAAATAAACCATAAGTTCCAAAACTTGTGTAACATTTAGAGGAAACCTTTAAGTATAATGGATATAAAATATTTTCGATAAAGTTCTTTTGACAAATGCACACCCGATATTGGGGAATAGTTCGAGGATTTTTCCTGAAATCCTCCAGGGAATTTTATCACGTCCCAGACCTAACCTCACGAGATACGTTCTGTAAAAGTCCCAAAGCGTGGAAGCTTTCGAATACTTAAATCAAAGCCAACTCTAAAAATAGTATACAAAATGTATCGGGTTTTAAACAGAAAGTTGTGCGATAGTTTCTCATGAGTAGCAATATTAAATACAAGTTTTGATTATCAGCCTTTTTACGAATCATTAGTATTTTTGAATCGAAAAATGTTTGACATGACGATAAATAGTTTCTTTAATCAGATTCGATAAAAATCAAATCAATCCTTTCTTCGACCGTCAATATAAATATGCAGGTGTAATTTTTTGTATGTCTTACGGTCTTCAATTGATGAAAAAATATATAATAAACGAGAATTACTGAAAAATTTCGTTTATTCAACCTTTTGACGTTTCTGCATCACTGCGTGCCTTTTTTAAGAAATCTAAAATAAATTTATATAAATAACAACAGTTTTTTTACAATATAATAAACTAATTTGAAGTAAAAGACTTTGAGTACTTTGTTTGAAGTGAAAACGAAAAAAAACGATAAAAACTTTAAAATTTGATTAAAATATGTCATTGTTATCAAGTCAAATATTAAAAATAAAAATAAAAACCAGTTAAAACTCCAATTTTGGTAACAAGTGGAAAAATGTTTTTTTTTTTAATATAAAAGAAGACAAAAACCTCAAAATTTAAGATGATTTTAAATTAGAAGATTACATCCTTATGAAAAACAAAAACAACTTCATAATATTTATGGACAGACGACGAACATATGACAAAGTAGAAATAGGACATACATTAAGGTGGTAAATTCATTAGTACAAACTAAAGGCGTACTTTAAAGGAACCGCAAATGAGAAAAGCGCACCAAAGCACTGGATTTTGAATTTGAACTTATTTTATGATACTTTGATACATTTTATTAACATTCATAATTTCAGTCTTTAAATTAATAGAAATATTACGATATTTATTTATAAATATGGATTCCAGTATTCGTCTGTTGTAAGGGTTTTTTTTCTTTGGCTACAATTTTAATATTGTTGAAATAGAAATTAAAATAATGGTCTTAATTCCAACAATGTTGTGATAGACCTGTATTCAAATTTCCTACTCTGCAATCTCTTTTGTGTTCAGAGACTCTTGTTTTTAGTCTTCTCCCTGTTTCACCAATATAAACTTTTTCACAGCAATTACATCTTATGAGATATACAATACCAGATAAATTATCAGTAGTATCAATATCTTTTGGATCAGGTAAAAAATTTTTTAGAGTGTTATTGTTTTTTAAAATAAACATTTATGTTAAATTTCTTTAGTGAATTTCTCAACCTTTCATAGAGTCCTTGAACCTACGGTAGCGTAACTTTTAAATATGATTTATTATACGTGTCAATCCAGTTATTTTTCCTACTCGAACCCTTATAGATTTCATGAATTCTTTCTTCAATAATACTATTTATCAAAGGAAGCGGATAATTATTTTGAATTAATGTGATTTTTATTTGGTCGGAATTTTCTTTTCTAAATTTTAAATGACTATATATGTATATAATAATATATAATATCTAAATATCTAAATAATATATCTAATCTAATCAACTTAGCTTTTGGTGTTTTTATCATTTTTAAATCAAGATAATTTATTGAATTATTTTGTTCTAGTTCACATGTAAACTGTATGGATTATTCAATGCTATTAAAAGTATTAATGAAATCATCAATTTTTCTGTAGGGACAATAGCTAAAATATTATCCACGTATCTTTTATATAAAATTGGTGTGAAATTCAATTTCTTTAAAGCTCTTTTTGCTTCATCTTCTAAAGCCAGATTCGAAATTATAGGAGACAGCGGTGAACCCATAGGACAACTATTTAATTGTTTATAATATTTTCCATTAAAAGAGAAAACTATGTTATTAAAAACAATTGTAGTTGCGCCTAAAAATTCATTTTTTGTTATTTTGGTTAAATTATGATTTTGTAATAATTTCTCTTCATCGCAATCCAATGCAAGATCTAATGGTATGTTGTCAAACATTGAAACAACATCCAATGAAATCATTGAACGCGTTGGAGGAACTGTAATCTTTTTTAAATTATCTTTTAAATTCCAGCTATTTTTAACAAAAGATTCTGTGTTTCCTGAAATCGGTTTTAAAACATAAGAAATATATTTGGAAGGGTTGTATGTAGGAGAACCAATCGTGGATACAATTAACCTCCATTTTAAATTAGGCTTATGTACTTTTGATAGAGCATAAGCTTTAGCTACAGTACCATTGTGCATTTTTAATTTATATAAAGTTTGTTCATTAATTAATCTTTTTTTCTCTCATCTAGTAACTATATCGTTACATTTTCCTTCTATTGTTGGAACGAGACTAGTTTTAATATTTTTATACAAAAATCATTGTTAAGCATATTGTTTACAGTTTCATTATATTTGTCTCTATTGGCTGACTTCAAACAAAATTCCAGTAATTCTCGTTTATTATATATTTTTTCAACAATTAAAGACCGTAAGACCTACAAAAAATTACACATGCAGATAAATATTTTGTTCGCTGACAGATCATCGTTGTTTGAAGAATGAAATCGCTTTCCATATTTTGTCATTGGTTTCTTTGATTCGTCAAACGCTTGGCTTCAAAACTGTCCAATGATAAATCCTCCAAATTTTTACAACATAATGAAAAATTATCACTGCACAAATTAAAAATTGTCATTAGATAACATTTTAGATTATTTATTCATGAAATGATCAGCAAGGCTTAAAAAGTAAATATTCAATTGTTACCAGGATAGGCCCATCTCAGTAAAATAGTAACGTGTATTCAAAAAGTTTAAATTCACAGCTGCGCAAAAAGGAAAGTTTCCTGAGCTAGAAACAGGGCTCATCATATCCTACGGATATTGACCCGCTGATCGTGAATCAGAAGGCCGTTTTATCTTGTCTTTAGTTTTCAAAAAACTTAAAGTTTTAGAATTTTCAGAAAAAATTAATTTTTATTTCTTTGAATAGCGTAATTTCTTAAATAAGTAAGATGTATAGTTCGACTTGTTTTATGCTAAATTTTTCAAGAGAATCTTTTATGAAGTTCAAAAACTTATCGTGAGACACACTACGGCTTCGCTTCATTCTCTCATTCTCGCTGTGGTCAAAAGCAGAGGCGGAATGGCATGAGGCGCAGCCGGCTGCGCCCCTTGTTTGGCGCCCTCTAAGCCATTTCAAGGCGCCCCAAAAAGATTATATCGTTCAAAAATAAATATATGTTAGATTGCAATAGCAAGAGTGAAAAGAATATCCAATAATATCCACGATTTATACTTGTACTCCTATAAGTAAACCCAGTGAGGTAAAAGGTGTCCTCCAATTTCTTTTCACCCGTAGTATTCTTAAGAAATTCCCTAATGCATGTTTTGAATTCTATTAAAGAAAATATTTTTAAAATGAATAATAAATTATGCATATAAAAACAGTAAACGTGCAAGGAGTATATTTGTCGTCAACTACATTACGGCATTTTAAATTCATTTGTTTCCGATGCAATCCAAAATATATTTATTGATTAAAAATATATAGGACACCTGAATGAGCTTTTGATGGGCGCCCGCTAATATATTAATTTTTTTACCTATGTTAACTTCGTTGGCGCATATACGTATCTTGAGGGAGTTTCCAGATCAACTTATTTATGTAAACAGTATGACTCAATTTTCGCGTACAAGTATGAAAGGGGGCAAGTAATTAATTTTTTTGCCAAATTTGGACTAATTATCGGCTGTATTTAATTAGTTTAGTAATTGTTAAGTTTAAACTCAATTTTTATATTAAAATGACTACTTATTAGTCGAAATTCTCATAAACAAGTTATAAGCTTACATTTCAAGAGTTCGGATAAGAGGATATATTTCATTATTTTGGAAATTGTAAAATACTGCTATATTATGCAATACTTTACTATAATAATTATTCTTTTATTATCATTTTAGCATTTTTCGTAATTTTTAATGTTGTTATTATGAATTTCTTATTTAAATCAAGACCTAAATCTTCGCGGAAAAAGTTCTTGAAAACTTGCAGTCAACGGCGTGACAAGTTTTCCATTCTTGAAAAATAATAACAAACATGAACAAAATTAACAATTGGCTAAACTCTTAGAAGAAAAACAACCTGCCCGTTGGGCGGGTACGTTTCGCTTTCAAGTTGCAGTGCGCCTATGGTGAGCGACTTTTGGTTCTTGCGCTTCGCGCTCGGTAATCTATTTACTTCACGCTGCATTTTCAGTCTTTGTACTACCCCACATTTGCGCAAAATCTTTTTAAAATTAAAGGTCAAAGCATCGACAAAACTGTAATTTGTTGATTGCGAATTATCTTTTGTAAAAGCTCCTTTGGCTTTAACGAACACATTATCATCACGTATCTCGTGCTTCGCCCTAGATTTCTTTCAAAATGCAAACTTTTCTACCATACGTTCAACACTATTATATCAAACGTCTATTACATTCATTTTTCTACCTCAGTCCGGAATGGCTTATTCAGTTATTTCAAAATAAATCAAAATTTTATTTATAATGAATAATTTAATAATTTTATTGCTTATTTCCAAATTTTATTCTTAGCAACCCTGAAAAATGTATCGTTTCAAGCAATGTATATACAATTCATTACTTGCATGGGTATTGAGACAGACATGTTTCCACTGTCTTGTTTTTATAATTTAAAGTGTTCGCCTTCTATAAATTATTTTCTTATTGACAATATTTAATTTTTACTTTCAATGCTTCTTTTTAGATTTAAACCAAGCTTAAAATAAAAACAACTCGTTCCATAAAAAATGATTAATAACGAATTTTAATCTCTTTTGTGGGTGACTTGTAACTTGCATATTTAGACCACAAAACAGAATGTTTTATTTTTAATTATTTTTTTGATTGATCAAAGTTTGAATATTCGATTTTTCAAAAAAATTCAAGAAGTTCTTATGGCACTCTGGAGGGGGGGGGGGGGGCAATTTTACACGTATCTAATACGTTCATCTTATACTTCTTAGAAACAGTTTTTCCTTTTTAGGATGATCTTTTTTTGTAGGGGCCGCCTCCAAAATTAGATCCCCGGCCGCGCCCCTGGGTACCCAGTCCGCCACTGCTCAAAAGTAGAAAGCATCCTAGTAACATAATGCTGTAACTTGTTTTTTTTCTTACATAACTGGAAAAGGACTAAGCCGTATGGAACTGTCTATTTAACTAACTTTAAACTTCAGACGGAGGCGTGAGTGATCAACTGATATAGGTGATAAGATTCTTTTGCAGTTGTCAGTGATAAAGAACAAATTTTAAGATGTTGTGCCATTTAATGTATCAGTAACTGTAAAGCTAAAGTGAAAAAAAAATGAAACTGGAGATTTTTAGTAATTTACCTGCACTTATTAAACTTAATAAACGTTTGACCTACAGAATTCAGCACAGACCAGTGAAAAATTCAGAACAAAACAGTGAAATATTCAGCACAAAATTTCTTGCCTATTTTTATATACGATTCTAAAATAAGTCATTCAAGAAAAAAAATGTTTACTCAAAATTCGACTATTTTAAGGTTATGTAAAAACTGTGTATAACACAATAAAACAGCTTCCAGATTCGTGAACAGCAAGGCAAAATACATAGGAAATGATTGGTCTCGTTCATATTCTGAGACACTTCTTTTTTGTGGGGCTGTGATAAGATGTTAAGATATTATTGATATATTTAACATAATTTTTTCAGTTTTAGTTTGGTATATAATATTTTCTTCACTTGTTCATCGTTTATAAATATTAAAACATTTAAAAGTACATTTTTTAAAGCAACACTAAAATTGTACAAGAAGACCTAAAAAAATTATGTTTCTTAAAAAACTTTGTTTCAAAAACAAATACTAAAGAAAATCAATTTACGAAAAATAATTTGTACATAAAGAGTTAAAATAAGAGAAAAGTGTTTCTAAATTATATTGTAAGATAGCTCATTACCGAAAAATACATGAAAATTGAAAAAAGTGCGAGAAAGAAGAAGGGGACATCCTCTCGAGGGAAAATTTTAATAGCGAACCGAGAGGCAATGTCTGTATGTTATGCTAAAATTAATTAAAAAACAGAATTAAATTTTTAATATCTGACGAAATAAAAAAAATAAAAATCAATTCTGCTTTTTAATTAATATTAGCAGAAAATACAAATATTTCTTATCAAATTCCTGTTAAAATTTCCCTGAAGAGAATGCCTAAAAGGCTTCAAAAGATGTTGGAGCCTGGTAGTATAAAAAAGACGGATACATAATGAAAAGGTGAAAGAAAGAGGTGTTTGGTTGTCTTCTTTTTTTCAATTTTCATATATCTATCTCTAATGAGCTGTTTTACAAATTTGATTTTACAACATACTTCTCTTATTTGATCTGTTTTTGTGAAATTATTTTTCATAAATTGATTTTCTTGTGTATTTTTTTGTTTAACAATTTTTTAACGAAAATAATACTTTACAACTCTTCTTATGCAATTTGATTGCATATATTGTTTTTTGAAAGTTTATGTTGGTTTCAAAAAATGTCGCTCAGAGGAAAAGTTATTTTGAAGAAAAAGTGTGGTCCTCTTATCTGTTTTGTTTCGATTAACAGAAATATATGTTTTACACAAATAGAATTATTTGACTGCAAGATAAGGTAAAGTTAGTCACATACGGAAAATTTTGGCTGCAAATTGATTTGTTCTGAGGCAAATGAAATTAAGCCAATGAAGCTTTGTTGTTCTCTAGCGTTCTTTTCTATTGCCGTTCTCAAAAGCTCAATTCATGGTAAATGAAAAAATATTGTACTTTTAAAAGTTTACAATTTACAAATCTTCAATTACAAATTTACAAATTAAAGCGTCTAGTTAAAATTTTTAATATTGAAAATCAATTTTAGTCTAATGCAAATACCGGTCAGTGATATACTATTTTTAAATACTTTTATAAAAGGATTAAAATGACCCCCTGTGGCAATACATTTTTATATTACAAAGTATTTTGAAGTACAGTGAAACCCGCAGATAGGAACCCCGAAGTTAGTCATTTGAGAATTGACGTCGCGCGGCCGGAATGGATAAGAGGAGCTGCGGGAGAGAGTGCGCTGTTCACAAGGCAGGACAAAACAGAAGCTTTGCGGTAAGGCGCAGTACCCTAGCGGCTCACATGTTAAACTGCGTCCTGAAGTTGCGACAGTTCACTCAAATCGGGAAGCACGCACATAGCTTTGATGTCTAAACCTAATGGAAACTGAATCCGATAGGACTGATCGGTTTATTTCGTACCATCGAATGAGACTTTCTTTGACCTTGACGAAAGCGACATCTGATTTGCGAATATATATCTCGAAGTAGTATCTCGAAGTTATTGGAGCAATGTCAATGAAGAAGATCAGTGAATATCAGTTCATTTTGATCAAGAATGTTATGCTACGGCTTGAAATGAATTATTCACTAAAAGATTTCTTGTTAATATTTAGTTGAAATTCAAACTTGTTCTAAAATGTGACAAATTGGTGATGCTGTCGTCTCTACTCAACAGAGGTATTCGGCAAACAACACAAAGAAGAACAAGTTTTAAATAGACAGAGAAACAGAGTATGGTTGTTTTGAAAAGAAAAGTAAGACCTGTCATTGGAACACACTGGGATCGTCTCTGTCTATCTTACATGGTAGAAGGAAATGTCCGATTGACTTCAGGCATCGCGATTCTCAGCCTCAAGCTGTCACGTGTTGACATGACAATTGTAAATCTATGTTATTCGTGGACAGTTAGGGTACTGTTACACCTGTGTCTGCCTGCCCGGTGCAAGCAGACAGCTGCCCGAGACCGTTCACACCTTGGCTTTTCTTTCTGTGGAAAATCTTATAATCGCGCGGGAATTTTAAATATTGTTAAATTTTAAACTGAAATGAACCAAGTTTTTATAGGCAAAATTGACAATAATGGTAATGAGTTACAATTTTTTCAATATAATGAAAAAATAACAGATAAAATATCCAGCCCTGAATTGAGTATTTCCGAAATTGTCAAGTGTTTACAGAAAAGTCATTTTGTCAGTCGTAGTGTTTTTTGTTCGTATCCGGTATTGATATCCTGTGTCGCGCAATCAAAGAAAATATATTTTTGTAAGTGAAATAAATAAGTTCTTATGCTCTTGTACAATGTAAATATTTTTTTAAAGGTGGAATTTCAAATACGTATAGGAAACGTCAGCTTACACCAACCTAACCTGCAAAATTCAATGTATATACATACTAGTAGTTCTATGCGTGCCTATTTATCTTCTTATGAAAAAGAATAAACCAAAAGCGTATCTTTTCTATGTTATCCTTATTTAATTAATGTGACACAATATTAGTATAAAATAATCAAAGGCACCAAGAGATGAGTCCCGTACCTGTAACTGTACTTAGTCTTTTATAATAGGATTAGAACAAATTATATATTTTTTGGTAGAAAATTAAATTGAACTATTTTATTTCAAACGAGCTGTTCTTCTTGAAAATAAATTTACACCTAATATTGATGAATAACATTTATTACAATTTTGTAACTCACGTTGATGCTAAAAATATTCTTTAAATAAGGAACTTTGCATGTTTAAACAACAATTCTTATAAATCAATTTAGCAAAATTTTTGCACGCGCATTATAATAATCAATTTTCTTATAGGTAGAAAAACACACGTAATAAGCTTGTTGCCACTTGGTAAGCTCTACCCTGAAAATCTTGGTCAAGTCTCTCCTTTAAAATCTTTCTTTAAAATTGAACTAATAATTATTATATTTCAAATTACATTGAAATTAGTGGAATTATTTATTAAAAATAACGCTTTAAGCCAATAAATACTTGAAAACTTATCATGAGGGGTGAAGGTGTTGTGACAAATGTGGCTTATGGAGGTAGATGGAGGGGAAACGTGTTATCACTGTTTTACAGAAAAACAGTCTTTTGACTTAAAAGTTTAAGGATTGTGACACATTTTTTGATTTCCTAACTGACAATTTTTTATTGGTTGAAAATTCCTTTTTCTAGATTAAAGATTAATAATTTTAGTGGAAAACTCATCTCTTTGGTTGAAAAAATGTTCTTTTTTTTATTTCTTTTTTTTTCGGTAATAAATTAATGTTTTCTGCGAAAAAGTAACTCTTCTACTTTTAGTTTAAATTCGAATCTCTGATGGAAAATTAATCTTTATGATTCAAAATTCGTATCCTTATTTTTACAATGAATCTCTTGGCAGCATCTGCATATGTTGAAATGTCAAATGTTACATTTCCTATCGAAAATCCGTATTTGCCGGTTAAACATTCAACTACTTTGTGGAAAATTTACACACTTGTTCGAAAATTCAACTATGGTTAAAAATTTAAATAGTTTGTTGAAATTATTTTTTTTAAGATGTTCACCACTACGTTTTCATTGGGAATTATTTTTTATTAAAGCAACTTCTTTTTGTTGAAGATTAATCTTTTTCGATTGAAAATTTCGCCATTCAGTTTAAAATTTATATTTGTAGGTTGTAAATTTAAGTATTTGGTTAAAAGTTAAACTATTCGGTTGTAAATGCAAATCTTTCATTAAGGAGCCAAATTTTTAACAAAACGGTTTACACTTAAAATGAAAAAGTTTAATTTGCAGTTTTAAAAAATTAACGAATTTTCAACTAAATAGTTACATTTCATCCAAACACCTAACATTTTACCAAAATAGTTCAACTTTTAAATAAGTACATCAATTTTCAACCAGAAACTAAAAAATATGATTATTTTAAAACCAAAACAGCTGAATTGAACCCAAAGCTGCATTGGAAGAAAATTTTAAAGTTTTTAACCAGAGATAAATTTTTAACTAAAATGATGAATCTTTAGCACAAAAAATGTCCATTTTTACTCAATTAGTTTAACATTTAGCCAAGTAGTCGAATGTAAACAATTTTCCGTCAAGACAGAAAAAAACATTCAACTAAATTCTTGAATATTTTCAACAAAAAATTTCAAAAAACGGTTCCCTTATAGCTTAAAAATCAAGTAATTGGTTGAAAATTCGTCTGTTTTGTAAAACATTTATCTTATAGCTTGGAAATTAATCTTCTGAACATAGAATTTATTTTTCAACGAAAAAAAGTTCTTTTAAATTTTCATCTAAAAACAACAAAATTCCTTTCCTGATCGATTTAGTGACTCGATGTGCTGAAACTACCTCATGATAAATGGATTCGATCTCCTTTGAAATAATTTTCATAACACTGCTTTTTTTGTTGTCGAAAATTATTTTTTTTTTAACAGAAAATTTATCTATGCAATTTTCAGTAGAAAATTAAATTTTTTAAATTAAAGTGTGATATTTTTTCGTCGAAAATTTGACTAATTGTTTAAAAATTTATGGATTTTTTTAGAAATCCATCATTTTTAGTAGAAATTTAATCTTCTTGTTTGAAAATCCATCTTGTTGATTGAGGATTCAACCATTTTTCGGACAATTCTTATTTTTTCAAAATTAATTTATTGAAGTGAAAATTTAACTTTCCATTTTTGGTTAAAAAATTATTGATATTTTAAATTACAACCTGTTTTGGTATAGAACTCAGACATTCTCTTTTAATTACTCTCT